>NW_009612264.1:19717-73547 GCF_000690535.1 Cariama cristata
GGCACCAGGAGCCATGGAAGTGGATATAGCTTGGGGTATCAGAGAGCAAGTCTTAGAGTCTATAGTGCTTTACCTGTGACCTGATAAGTGGCAACAAAGCAAATACAACCCCACTAAGAGCCTTCCAATTATTTCTGCTATGTGCAGGTCTGATCTGTAAACAGAAGCCCAGGTAGCCAGCACAATACAAATTAGGTTTGCTCTTCTTCCTGCAAATCAGAGGCAAATTGAACAGTCAAACAAAGTTTCAACATTTAGGCTGAAAAGCAGATTTTGTTTAGGGAGGTATTACATGTACTCTCTCAAACTCGTCTCCTTATGTTTACAGTTTCTGGATTTTGAGTGCCTGTTGTAGCTCTCTGCAATGTACTTTAATGGGAGGAAATAATTTCCTTTGTTAAATGCTCAAGGAGTTAAATGTCCTGCAAGACCTGCCTTTTTTTTTGGACAAGGGGTGTTATTTTTACTATGTAACAGCAGATTTATTAAAAAGGTATTATTAAAAGAAACACCACTGGAATGGCAAACAGCTTGCAAAAGCAACAAAATACACCTTTCCTGAAAGACAAACTCATGGCTTTTAGGAATCAATTTTCTTTTTCCGTGGTCTATCTTCGGTTGAGCCCGGGTCCCCTTGAAGTCATCACACTATATATCTCATTTTACCCCAGATCCTAGTCCTTGTTTTCTCCAAATAATTCTGTTGGACACTGCTTCTAGTGTGACATTTCCTTTACGGTTTCAAGTGCATGTTGTTTTGGACTATAACTTTGTGCATTAGGAAGTGTTACAACAGCAACTATTAGTTTCTAGCTTGAAATTCAGTTCCTCAGTCTACTACAGCATTTTGCCATGCCTGAACTTCACATTACCTGGAACCCTAGCTACCTGCATTTGTTTAGCTACAGATGGCAACACCTACAAGCACCTTTCATACAGGCATTTTACTTTCAGAAGAGCTAATGATTATCACCATATGATCCTTCCTCTTCTTTTTTGTTATGTGAAAGACCTAGTAATGGGCACATTTGGGAAAACCACTATATGGAATTAGCCCTCATAAATGGAGCAATCTAGATTCAGGCTTCTAGCAAGGATGAGATAGATGTCTTCTTTGCTATTCGCACCCCGATCCCAAACAAAGCTAATTCAGCTTGTATAAATTAATGTAGTGCATGATTCAGTGGTGCAACAGGAGCTCAGTTCAGGGATCAGCCCTCATGTACTTTGAAATTAGTTCTACAGAAGTTTGATTGGTGCAGAACACCACAGAGAAACGATTAAATAGCACAGGAAACAAGATTGTTAGAACAGGAATGAAAGATAGCGGAATCCAAATCACCCGATACTCTGAGTTTTCATTTTGGGCCTCAGTGATCCTCCTGCCAAAGTAAAAAACATTGTTGCACACCAGAATTCAAATAGGGTCATTGTAGAAGTAGGAAGAAGATACCCTGAAAACAGGGTATGCAAATGAGTATTAATAAACCTAGATCAGAGATTACTGATGTCTCAGAAAAGCAGAAGAGTGAACATAATTATAAACAGTCATACACAAGACCACAGAAGCACTGAAGAATTCCCATGGAAGCACATGGATTTTACCCTGGGAAAAATCTACGACCTTTTTGAGAAACACTACTATAAATTAAAGATGCTTTTTTCCTAGAAATTAAAAAATCTCCCTTTGCTCCATTGCAAGTTCATCACTTCTGCAATAAAGCTCATAAAAGTCTGGGGAAAATGTATCAGTGTTTCTTTCTATCTCAAACAGCAATGTTGACAAGCCTCTCAGATTCAGTTATTTTCTGATCATGATTCATTGTAAAACAATACTTTGTGCTTCTTCCAAACATTGGTATAAACACAAAAGACTCTGCATTTAGCGTTTTAAAAACAGCCCATAGAAAATACATATCACTGAAAACCCTTAGATGCTTATCTTTGTCTGCAAAAGGTCAACACTGCAATTTTGTTATTTACTTCTCTTATTCCTTATCTTCTATTCTTTTTCTTAATCCACTATCTCTTCTTTCACTGAAAAATACTATCATATTTTTTGTGGAGTGCCTGCATAGCATGAGAAATATTTTGCATTTTAGTATTATTTAGTGTTCCAACCCTTGCTTCTCTTCAGAGACAGGTTTCCTTAACAGAAGCCACACAACTTCTTTCAGCTGCTCTACATGATCGTAAGCAGCTCCTCCTTTGCCTGTGGAAAAGTTTGGTTTGGGGGTGCTGTGGCAGATAGGATGAGCTGGTCAGTGTTTCATTCCTTTCTACATGCTTGTTAGGAACACAGTGTTAATTGTACTAAGACACATACTGCATTCAGTAAGTCTCTTGCCATTTCTTCAGCAATGATAGATGCAGACCTCTACCCCATAAGCCATCTAGCTATCATGGTGGAGGTAGAGGAAGGATGTTTCTTGCTTCTGATTCCCTGTGTGACCAACCTGTTTCTGGAGGACCAGGAAAAGACTTTGTGTAGAATGAAAATCTATTCTCATCCCAAATGCTTACTAGTCAGATTGGATTTTGTTAGCATGATTCTCCAGGTTTCTAAAGGACTGCAGCACTACTACAAAAAGTTTCAGCAACAAGGTTAGCTGAGTTTCCCAGTTTGAGTTTCCCCTAAGGGCAAGGCACTGGGCTCCACAGCCTTGGTGAGAGATCAAGTAGCACGGTGCAAAGTCAGACATCAGAACAGCAGAGGTACAGTGCTGGGGATGGGCTCTATTGGCTAGCGGTTTTTACTGCTTCTACTTATTACCAGACCAACTCACACCAAATAATTGCACCATGAGTTCTGCTTTTAAGGGTGTTGAAAACTAACAGCTTGACGTAGCTTATTATGGCAGTGAAACTTTGAAATTTTCCAAATGCAGGTCTGCATTTTCTGTTAAATCAGAAATAGCAGACAGGCTTTCACAGACTAACCATTCCTTATGGCTTCCTAAAAGAATGACTAATAAATTTTATTTATTTTCCCCATGACAGCTGTCTCATATCACTGGTATATGTGGATATATCAAAGTTGGAATACTCTCAGATCAAGAGATTTGAATTGGCTATCTCTGTTGGAATTCACCACTTCAGCAAAAGGACAAAGTAGAAAAGGAAGAGAGATTCTGTAAGTAGCAGCTATTCATATGGCAAGTCTCTTAGACTGAGAAGTTATTTTCCTCCAGAGAAACAGAGTTCGATACAGCACTTTCATTTTAAGTACCACATATTCCATCAAGCATACATGATTTCTGAGTAGTTTCATAGGTAAAAAGATCAGGCTTAATTTCTTCCTCTCCTGCCAATGCAGCTTGTGCATTGTTGAGCTTCAGTTCTGCAAACATGTCCTTGACTTTACAACCTTGAGCAATCCCGAAATAACCAAGACAATTAGGCACAAGAACAGAGTTCAGAAACTGTAGAAGTGTTGCTAGACTGAGGCCTAAAGTCCAAGTTTTCATGTAACTGACTAAATAAGTCTCATACTTGCTCTTGGGCACTGAGCAAACAAGATTCTTGAGACCCAGGTGAGGTGTGTAGCATAATGGGTCTCTTTCAAAACCATTCTCTTTTGCTCAGCATACATCAACTGCACTTGGTGAGGTTTTAGACTCTGGAAAATATTACAAGGCTGTTCTGCAACTGTCGCTGAGAGTCAGGTAAGACAAAAATTGTCTTCCTCCAAATACTGTGTGTCCATGTCAGCTAGACTTCTGTTTGGGACTAAATGACGTCTTCCCTACCCTACTATTTCTGCACTGACTCCTGGTTCATGTGCATACTACAGTGCAAGTCCTCAGTCTTTTGGTTAGAGTGAGAGCCATTGAGCTCACAATATTCCACATTTCATTCCTGCAGCAAGTTGTTTTCCAGTAAATAAGTTAGGTGCCAGAACAAATAAATGGCATTTAAGGAGGAAGAAAAGGAAAATTAAAATTCAGATCAACTTGAAAGAGTTATGGATGAAAATATCGGCAGGTCAATAAAATTTTGGGGTTTGTATTTTGTTTAAAAAAGTTCATTCATACATGAAAGTTTAAGGAAATGTTAAAACCCTCCAAAACAAGATCCGTCAGGTCAAACAGTTCATTTAATTTAATCAGAAACTCCTTTGATCATGCCCCAAGTCAGTTATTTGCATAGATCTGATTTCTTAGATTTGTATTCTTACAGCTCCTTCAGATTCTGTATTATCTTAATGATATACATTATATAAATAAAAATCAGTCTATCTGTATCTTGTCTGGCTTTATTTAACCAGCAATTTAGGGACTGCTCAATATTAAGATACAATCAAGCTAACAGTCCCTGCTCATGCAAATAGTTCCTAATCTCTAGAGCAGAACTTGCTGACATGAAATCTGCATTCCTGTGTTTATATATTTTGTCTTCATCGAGGGAAAATCTTTTGCAGTGAAGCAGATGGTAAGAGATACTGTGAAATTTACTGTTGAACAAAGTGCATTTTATCATCAAAACTTTGAAGAGAAAATAGCTTTTAATAGGGTGGAAAGTTTTATGGAAAAAAAAACCCAATATCTGGGGCAAGAGGCTGACAAACAAGACAGAGCAATTTTTCCCTTGTCTTTGGCAATAAATTTTTTGTGTGTGTGTTTTGACTGCTGAAGGCACAGGAAAATTTGTTTTCTAATAACTTGATAAAAACCTCCAAAATACAAGGAAGAGTTTTAAGTAACTGGAAAAAGAAAGTGGCAAAACTAATTTGTTCTCAGAGGAAAACAACCGGGCTTTCCCAAATTGGCAACACCTTAGATATTAGACCGTTCTTGTTTAGGAGAAGCTGTTTCAGACCTTGTGAAGCCTGCATTTTTGCTAGGCTCAGGACAGCCCTCGAGGCTGCAGCATGCAGGATGCTCACATCTTTTCCTGGGGTTTTCTGTAAGGAGATGATTTTTAAATGCCCCACATATTTACCCTGTTAAAAACAGCATCAAAACCCTGTTGTAGAGCTGACTGTAAGTAATCAGAGGAAACTGCAGAGTACTGACATAATAGGCTCCCCTTGGCTTGTCCTACCTCATAACTGTCTGCCACCTCTCATCCCCATCAAAGCTGATATGACTGAGCTTCTTACTCGGGCACAAATAAAGAAAAATAATCCAGGCAAGAGCTGTCATAGTCCTGGATGGCTATAGCCAACTCCCTGCAGGACAGGAAAGGACAGCTTTACCCGTCACAGATAAACTAATGTATTTTCTTTACCCTTAGTTCACCACCTCAAAGAGGGAGATAAGAAGCAGATGACTTTGGATGTCCTTTTTGTCCCTAAACTAGTGCTTCAGCTGCACCCCTAACTTTCCCTTTGAGCTGAAAAAAGTTGGGAATTTGTACCAAACCCGGTATAGAAGATACAATTTCCATCCCTCCAAAGTGGAGGTGGTAAACTTGGCCATCCATGAATTAACATGGAGAAAAAGGCTAAACATCCATCTTTTACTGACATGAAGCAAAACCAAGCCATGGAAGGGTACAAATACCCTCTAAGAGGGTGTCAGGGCAAAGCAAGGGCTGGCTGGTCCATGCAGGACAGGGAGCTGGGGGTAACAGGGCTGGCAAGTAGGGGCCTTACCAGCACCCACCCCACAGTGCCTGAGAGATGCTGACCCAGAGAGCATGGCCAGGGTGAGCTCAGAGTCCAGATCATCAGACAAGTCCCTGGTGGTCAAGTAGGTCTGAGGTCAAACTACAAAGTCAGCCAGCAGGTCTGAAGCTGGGGAGCCAGGCCCAGCCCACTTCTGGGAGAGATCCATCTGAGACCACAGGCCTGGAGCCAAGCTTAAACAGGGCTCTTGGGCCATTGGGAGGGTTTGGGTGAAAGCCACAGGTGAGGCCAGACAGGGCCATTAAGGCCTTTTAGTGCCCCTATGGCTGTGGCACAGGTACTACTACCATGTGGTCGGGGTCTACATCACTGTGGACTTGATGAACAATTCTGTACTTAGCCTCTGGTCTTTAAATTGCCTGTAAAATCAAGGCACATTTCACACTTCTTGATCCAGGGTCATCTTATAGAACCATAGAATATCTTGAGTTGGAAGGGACCAATAAGAATCATCAAGTCCAACTCCCTGCTCCTCACAGGACTACCTAAAACTAAACCATATGACTAAGAGCGTCATCCAGATGCTCCTTGAACTCTGGCAGGCTTGGTGCCGAGACTACTTCCCTGTGGAGCCTGTTCCAGTGACCGACCACCCTCTCAGTGAAGAACCTTTTCCTAATATCCAGTCTGAACTTCCCTTGATGCAGCTTCATTCCATTTCCTCGTGTCCTATTGCTGGTCACCAGAGAGAGGAGATGAGCAGCTCTCTCTCCACTGCCCCCCTTGAGGAAGCTGTAGACTGGGATGAGTTCCCTCCTCAGCCTTCTCTGCTCCAAGCTGAACAAAACAAGTGACCTCAGCAGCTCCTAAGTCTTGCCCTCAAGATCTTTCACCACCTTGGTCACCCTCCTCGGACACACTCTTAACAGTTTGATGTCCTTCTTATATTGAGGTGCCCAAAACTGCACACAGGACTGGAGGTGGGGCTGCACCAGTGCAGTGTAAAGCAGGACAATCCCCTCCCTCAACTGGCTGGCTGTGCTGTGCTTGATGCACCCCAGGACTCATTTGTCTCCTTTGGCTGCCAGGGCTCACTGTTGGCTCATATTTAACTTGCCATCAACCCAGACCCCAGATCTCTTTCTGTAGGGTTGCTCTGCAGCCTCTCATCCCTCAATTTGTATGTATAACCAGGATTACCCTGTCCCAGGTGCAGTCTGGCACTTGCTCTTACTAAATTTCATGTGGTTGGTGACTGCTCAGCTTTCTAGTCTATACAGATCTCTCTGTAAGGCCTCTCTACCCTCGAGGGAGTCCACAGCTCCTCCTAGTTTAGTATCATTGGCAAACTTACTTAATGTACATTTGACTCCAGATCATTTATAAAAACATTAAAGAGCACTGGCCCTAAAACTGAGCCCAGAGGAACCCCACTGGTGAGTGGCCACCAGCCTGATGTAACCCCATTTACTCTAACTCTTTGAGCCCAACCCATCAGCCCGTCATTTTATTTCATACCACTGAAGTTGTATGTGGTAGTCTCCTGTGTACCCAAACCTGCAAAGCATGCAGCTGGATACTGACACACTATTTGTGGTGCAAAATTCAATCCCACTCTCCTCTGATCTTCAAAACACTTCTGGATTTGTTTAAAGACTTTTTATTTTATTACCTTTTACTATGAATGAAAATGATGACTCTTTATCACATAACAAGGGAGCAGTGCTGCACACTCGATGCCAATGACAGTCTTCTGGAGGCCAGCAAGATTTTTGTCTGAGAGAGGACAGAATAAATTTTGGTCCTCAACTGACATTAATCAGGTGTTTCTAGGAAAAAGCTAGATACAGGGTTGAAGTGGGGCCATTCTAAAGCCAACAGAGGCAAAAAGATATTTTAGGGAAGTGATGTCTTCAAATTTGGCATTACAGACTGCCACTGTGAAGCACAATTGATGAGTGATTGCAGCGTATACAACTCACACAGTCATCTTGAACCTGTTTCCTGCATGAAACAGAGGAATAATGCTATAGTGCTATTTATTTCTAGGTTAAACTCTCTGTCACTTCCTACTTCTAAAAGGGTATCTTTTCCTTATATGTCAAAAGAACAAAACCTAATAATTTGATTCCTCTCTAAGATCAGTTGGAACCTAATCCCATTACTGACCTCAATAGTTTCACTCTTGAATTCATTAGGAAAATGAAGGAGATGGTTTCAGTGCTTGATATTTTATTTCAAGGATTGCTCGTCAGCAAAGGACTCTGGAACTGGAGTGACTTTTTCCAGACACTCGATACAATACAGTAAATTCTAAATCCTTTTCCATTTCTGTTTGCTGGTCAGCAAGCCCACACCTTCTCTTCAATGAAACGGAATCAATGTCCCTTCATTTTGGCCTGTTGCTGTGCTCTCATGTTAGGGCCTGGGCAGGATTCCACTGTAAAAACAGGACACGACAAGTGGCAGAGGCTTTGTACCCAGACAGTTTATTGGAACACTTACGAGACTCTATTCCCTTGGACTACACAACTTCTAAGAGGGCTGCAGAAGGTCCCTAGCATGCCCTGGGTGGGGGTCCAAGGCCAGTGCCTGCCCGTCCCCTGTTTGGACCCCAAGTGCCAGTCGGGCAGGGGCAGTGCAGTGGCCTTTGGCCCTGAGGTGGCCTTGGCATAGCCAGAGCAGTGGCTGGTGCCAGCACCGCTGTAGAGGTGGGAGGTGCCAGCCCTGGTGGAACGTGACTGTGGGGCACGGCCGGCGTGGCATCACCTCGTCAGGCAGCAGCAGAAGCAGCACCCTGGGTGCCAACTGGGCTGGGGCTGCTGTGCTGCGGCAAAAAGTGCGGGGGACAGACGACTGGGCTTCTCCCCACCTCCTGCTGCCACAGGGTCTGCGTTTGTCAGAGCAGCAGTGCGTGCGGATGCAGAAGCACATCTAACTCGGGTAGCTGCCGTGGCACGTCGCTTGGCAGGTGCTGTCTTCCTGGGTGCAGAGGTGTGCACATCCTCCCTTGGACCTGCTGTTGACAGACCGCTCTCCTCCTCACAAATGGTTTCCCATGCAAGCTCAACCTCTGGTTTTCTTTTCCAGCAGAACGCATGTAAAGTGGGGTCCAGTGTAAATCCTGCTGATGTTTGATTCTTTGGACAAAAGCTTTGCTTATACTTCATTAGTGGATATGGAAAATGTCTTCTAAAATTTGGGTTGTAGTAGAAGTGAAGCTAAAAAATGCAAAGGAAAAGAGTTAGCTGCTAGCACCTTGAGACTAGAAACCACAATGACAAGAGAACTAAAGATTTTAATTGCAAAAGAGAAAGGCGGATGTTGCAAAAGACTATCGGGAGAGTTCCAAACCTGAAGTTCTGGCTGAATAAAATGGTCGATACAGGCCTGTTAAGTAGTAACCAGCCTTGTGGTTTTGTCACTTGGTAGTGGAAAAGTGTAGGCTTTTCAAAAGCATACAAACTGATTTAGAAACCCAAATAACATTATCTTTCAGCAACTGGAGCGTGGAATGAACACATAGGTAACCATATGGTGCTGACATGTACCAAGGCATACCAAGGTATACCAAGGCACACAGCAAATACCTCCCCACAAAAAATCCCAGAACAATGAGAATATTTTTTCATTTTATGTGTTGAAAGTAATTGGAAATAACCAATGTGTATTTTATCAGCATTTCTGCTACTTAGAAATGCTACCTCAAAATCTCCTGAACACAAGTCAAGAAAGAAACGACAATCAGAGAACATTGACTACCATCCTCATCTCCAGTGTAGTAAAGGCTTATTTCATCGGAACAGAAATCTGCCCCCCCAGAAGGTTCTGAGAGTTAGTTTGCATGTAGCAGATCCAACGTACCTCCCTTGCTGCTTCTTCTGCTAGCAAGTCATCACGTGAGCCCGATTTTGGAACGTCCTGCAGCTTTCTGGTGAATCCATACAGATGGAGCTGATGAGCGAAGCTTCTCATGCTCTCACTTTCAAAAATTCTCAGATGTCCTCCCCTTGCTAGTACTTCCTCTTCAAACAGTTCTTCATGAATCACTACACATTTGCCGTCATCACCCCACCAAATGGACTCAAAGCGATCGCTTTCAACAACATTCCAGAGCTTCTTCATAAAGCTGAAGCATGCAGAGTCATTGCCTTTGCTAGAGCTCTCCTCAGGTGGATTCAGATGCTCTCTTTTTGACCAGGGTTGCTTAGCTGAAGTTTGTAAAGACCTTTCTTCTTCTGGAGGTCCAAAGGCAGCGTCATTAGCTGCTCTTTTGTCACATGTTGGATGGAGAGAAGAAGTTGAGCCTGACAAATCAACTCCCTTGGCCAGAACAGAATCACATGAAGTTTCCAAAGAGGAAAGCTCCATTTTCAAATCTTTTTTCTCAGTTTGAGTAAATTTTTCAGTTGAAGCCATCTACCTTAGCAGCTAGATGGCTGATAGATGTCCTGCCAGACAGCCAGCTGAAAGGAAGTCACCAACTGACTCAGAATCCCAACGGAAAATTCTCAAACTCACTGTAACACCCATGCTGCACTGCCATGACATCACAGAGCAGCATCCATTTCCTAGCAACACGAAGCAGCAAGTCGTTGCTTTTCATTTGCAGATTTTGTGTCTCAAGAGCCAGAAAGTAAATAAAACTGCAACGAAATTTTAGATGTAGTGATAGGACAGTGCTGTGTTGCAACTAGTACCTGGTCCACAGGGAGGGACAGGGAGGTTCATCCAGGCTTAAAAAAAAACAAAACCCAAACAACTTTTAGATAATAATTATACTGTACAGGACAAGAATTTTAAACAATATATTACTGTTAAAAAGTTCATATAAATACTTTACAGACAATTGTGCAAAGAAACCGTTAGGAAGGTTCACACATTAGACCACCATGTATCTCTGTGGACAAGAAGTAGCACAAAGCTGAGAAAAATTCAGCCAGGAGCCATCTGAGTGTCCTCTGCTGCAGACCATGTTACAAACACAGAAGTCTTCAACACCTAGCTCACTACAAATGTGGTCTCCACCTCTGGATTAGCATTTTTAAAATAATTGATTTTATCTGGCACATTTTTGTAGGAAGTTTATTTCCACCCGTGAACCTTAACTGAAACCTTACTGAAACACTGGCCAATGCCCAGGGATCTTTAGCTTTACTGAAAGTGGGAAGGTTTGCAAGTTTGTTAGTTTGAAACTGAACCTACATAGACAAAGTTTTCATATCCAGTGATCTGGGGCTCAAGCTTTGGAGATGAGCAGGCAAAGGTACAAATGGATGCTGAATTTGTGACATTTAAGCTGGTTTGTAATAGGAATTTTTATTGCTTTTGTGTTGCCTTTTTTTTTTTGCATTACATCACATCAGCCTTAATAGCCAGAGCTGGATACAGGGAAGCCCAAGGAGACAGTTGCCTTAGTGTTTTTCGGTGCATAGTTTAGTGCCAGAGAAGTGGCAAAGCAGACACACCTCTATCAATGAAGTGGGAGGTAGGAAAAGGAGAAGTGGCCATAAATGCATCTTATTCAGCATTTCTGTAGTTCTCAGGTTGCTTCACAAGTACTATTTAAATAAGCCTTCTAGCGCATCAGTGAGGTACCTGTAAGAACTGTGCAAATAGTTCATTTTGGTTTGGTCATTTAACTGAAAAATTAGAAGTACCTTTCAGAACAGTGAACTTACCCAAAATGAAATGTATTCCTTTTGTCTAATCAAAGCACTTTTTTTGATACACATGAAAAAAATCTTGGTGTTCAGTACTCATAATAAAAGAAAATAGAGCCAGAAGTTTTTAAAAGTAGGCAGAAAAGATAAAAGTTCTGCTCTTTAACCAGATGTGGTGATTACAGCTCTCTAAGTGGACATGGGCATGTTCCTGCTTAACATGATAACCAACGAGAAGTAATCTTTACAAAAAGTATTTATAATGTTCAAGCTTAATAATTCACTGTGAATCCATTAAATTTACAAAGGTGATTTAACACCATCAAGGAACCATTCCTAAAATACAGCAGATTAAGAATCACATGTAAAAAGATCACTATTACGATACCATAGTAAATTATGAGGATCCAAGGATTTTTTGTTATGTTTTAATATTCTTGGTACACACGTGTACCAAATCAGAAAGCATGCTCTGTGCTGTAGTGATTTTGACAGCGGTTTAGAATGGGTGAAAAGACATGTTATGTCTTTCTGTAATTTCACTAAAAAGCCTACCTTTTATGAGCCTTTTAAAGGAAACTAGCAATAGAAGTTTCACTAATTCCCTTTTTATTGTGTTTCCAGCAGCAATAGTATTTAATTTGCACAGAAGGTCTTGTGCAGCTGGATTCCTAGTGGTGGTAGATTCATGCAGGCAGAGAAGGAAGAGGATGGCAAGCTCCTGTCTCTTAGAAATGTTAGGACTAGCCAATGCAAGACTGCTCAGCAGGATGAAACCAGCTGGGGGTTGTGCTGATTCTGCTGGTGACAATGCCTGCAGGATCCAAGCAGCATCTTCAAGTCTCCTCCTATCTGGGACTGAATCTTTTCTCTGTGCAGCAGCCACTGACATGCAGAGAAATGCCAATTGTATCATGCTGCACCCCAGCTTGTAGATACGGCCCAGAACACAAGCTTTGAAAAACATGGCTTATCTTCCTTCAGTGTTAGTGTTAAAAGCTTATTACCTCACTTAAAGTCAGAGGATGTGCCAAAAAGTTGCAACAGAACATAATATATGGGTAGCAAAACTTCCCAACATTAATGTAAAATGTTCTGACATGCTGGAACAATTAGACCAGCTCAGCTTTTGCAGGTAGGCTGGCAGAACAGACTCATCTTGGACAGTGTTAATGCTGTTAGGCAAAAGCACTATTTTATGAAGAGATGACATGAGATATTAAGTTCAGATTTGTATTTGTCATTGTGTTTTAAAATTATTAAAGCACCAATGAGAAGCAATCTTTATAAAAAGTATTTACAATGTTCAAGCTTAATAATTCACTATGAATCCATTAAATTTACAGAGATGCTTTAATATCATCAAGGAACCATTCCTAAAATACAGTAGATAAAGAATTACACGTAAAAAAAAAATCACTATTACGCTATCACAGTAAATTATGAGGATCCAAGGATATTTTAGTTATGTTTTAGTATTTTTGGCCCTGTTACAACTACAGTAAAACTTGCATGAAAATATCACATTGTTAAGCACAGTGTGAAACCAGTGATGGGGAAGTGGAGAAACAGAAAGCTTTAGTTGATCCTGGTCTGAATATCCCATTTAGCTTTGTGACTTTTGATAGATTATTTAGTAATAAGAAGATTTTATTATTCATTGAAATACTCTGAGTGTGGGTGTATGTGTGTGCATAGTCTTAAATACCCAGTGTATGATGCAGAATTTCTTAATTTGAAAGCACTAAAGTAAAATGCTTTGATGGATATGCAAGAGCTCCATTCTAAACCAGACATAACGCAAGATTTTACATTGTCATTTTATCCTTGTAACCTAGCTACAAGTTTAAAATCAACCTTCAGATTCCCCTAGATCTACGTACAGAGCTTTATTCACATTGCTCACCTCAGCCAAGAAATGAATCTAAACCAGAATGTGCAAGACCGCTGGGTTCACTGAACACGTATAAGCAGGTATCGTCAGGTTTAAGAGACAGGAAAAGAGGCTGAAGAGGGAGAGACTAGAGTGACACAGACTATTAGCATTTTCTTTTGTAAAGACGCATGTCCTCACTTTCCAGTTAAGCAGAGAAGGAGCTTACTGCTCTAAGAGTTTCCCCTCAGTGGATAATTTTTGCATAGTTGCACCATTGTACAGGGTGTTTGCTATGCATGCTAAGTCTGCCCTGATGAGCTCTGCAGACGTGCCCATGGCAGAGGTGCTGAGGGTCGGGAATGAGATGCACTGCCAGAGCTGCACTCGCAACTCTCCGTATTCAGGGCACGTGCTTGTGTTATGCCTCCCTCCTGCCAGGGCACTTTGGTTTTCTTAAGTAAAGCAGCACATTCAGCTATCAAAGGGAAAGTGTGAAGGCAAAGAAAAGGCCAGGAAGTTCTGATGTTTAATGAACCCTTCATTCTGTATATACAGCTTCTCATGTAAACTGAGTATGTGGAGGAATCCCATGGAATTCAGACCAGACAGTGCGTGGGCTAAATCGTTGAGCAGGAAAGTAAGCAGAGTGCAAAAGGCTTATTCGGTTATCAAATCCAGTCCCTTGTTATTGTGGTCAATCTTATCCTATAATTCAGTTCATAAATGGATGTATGATCCCATCATAAACTGATGTATGATTCACAGTAACAATTTTGTTGTGAAAATGAGTACGGGGGGAGGATTAACCTGTTCTAATTTTCTGTATGACCTTAGCATTTGGCGTGAAGGATGCAAGAGAGAGTGATAACCACCACTATTCCTTCCTCCACAATAAACTTGCATGAAGTAGGAGGCTATTGCTTGCCAGTGTAGACTCTAAGAACCTGAAGAATAATGATAGGTCACTCTGAATATGAATAATGATAGATCACAGGGTATTACTTACCCTAGTTCTCCATTGCTCCCCTATACTGGGTAGAAGAATACAAGAGGTGTTTCTTCTGGAGCAAAAGTTAAATCACCAGGCTTTGAGCTGTGTAAGAATCTTTAGTTCTGTGAGACTGAAATGCCAGCATTGTACTTTTTTCCTTATATCCAAGCTGAAAAAGCAGAACAAGCAGAACACTTGCCCCTTTGCAGTCTAAGAACTAGTGAGAACTCAGAGTGACTATATTATTTGTACACTCTTTGCCTTCTCTGAGAACACTGCTGCAAGATGGTACCTAGATTACAAAAATTGTTTAATATTATATAGACTATGTTGGATCATGTGACAGAAGCTCCCACCATGAGTAGGTGATGTGATTCAAGAGTGGGGGAAATGGGCCAGTGCCTCAGTTCTTGCTTTCTTGTCGTGGCACTGCAAATGAGCTGATTCCCATGCCTGTGGCTGGGTAGAGCCATAGAATATCCCCTATCCAGGGCAAAGGCATAGTGCAACACCAAAAGTTATACTGCAACCAAAGAGATGATTACAGCTGCCGTGTATGTGTCAATCCAGCTAGCTTGATGAGAACCAAGCAGCCAAGACCCAGCAGCACAGCCTTTATTGTGTGATATAGCTGCCAGAATAAGTAGCCAGTGCCCATCTGCCGCATCTTGCAGGCACTGAAGCCACTGTTTCCATGACTTCATTGTCATAGGTACACATCAAGGGAGATGAGATGATGCTCAAGTATGCCTGCACAGGCTGCAAAAAATGCTCTCAGTATTGCACAGACATCCCTACAGCTACACTCACCCTTTGCAGAAGCTCAATATACCACCCACTCCTCCTAACTCTTAATTCCTGAAACTAGGTTTTATACAGGATTTGAGCTGCCCACACAAGGTTTTGTTGATCCTCTTCTTAGGAGAGCATTTTGCTTATATTGAATATACATAGGAAAGTTATTGACCCTGTTATTATTGATGTAAAAAACTTTAGAAAGCCAAATTGGTCTCTGTAGATCTTCAGCAAGAGACCTGCCTATGACTGATATTTTTACTTTTACATGTAACACATGTAGGTGTGTTTGCTTTGTATTTCATAACAGCATAGAGTACTGCACGTACTACATGTTCTGTATCTGTATGTAACTAGTACTGCAACCTCTGTGCGAGAGCCAAATGCCATCCAGAGACCAGACTTGACATATATTTGTCAAAACAAGAAAGGGAAAGCAAATTTCAGCATGTTGGACAAACTGTACTTGCCTAAAATGTGAGGTTTTCTATCCCATGCTATCATACCTGTATCCACATCCTCAATGTCCAATTTGAGATATCCACTGTAATAAAAGCTAATAATGAGGCACATTAAGATTAAGTTAACTTAGCTGAACAAATGAAAATGTGGAATTGCTATGAATCCCAAAGAGTAAATTCAAGTGTGGGTATTATTAACAGTTGACACCCCACCCCCTAAACTGTGAATGGGCACTTGATCTTCACACCTGGGAAGCAGGTTGGCCTTGCGCCACTCCCTGCAATGGCTGGGCATAAGTGTGGTTAAAACAAGTCCATCAGAGAACTGCAGAAAATTAGTTTCCCAGGCTGTTTCATCCTGTAGCCTGAAGGCTTAGATTAACAACCTGTGTCTAAGCAACAAACTTTGGATCTTCAAAGGCTGTGGAATCCTCCCCATAGAAGGCTTCAGAGCTCCACTGCTTTTATCAGTCTGAGAAATTCACCCTGCTTAGACTGTGGGTTAGATTGAATTTTTATCCAGAAATGAACTGATTCATCTGTAACATTTAAAATGAATAATGAAAATATCTTCTTGGTTAAAAAGAAAAGTAGTAGATTTTGTTTCTCATAAATGCATACTATGTTGATCATTAGCTTCATCCTTCTCTGAGGTATGCCAATTTTGTGTTGCGAGATCCATGAGAATCCCTAATAAGTGGCAGATGGTTTGTGGCTGCTGTTACAGGCATATGTCAATGAAACACAAGGTCTGTTTTGTAATACCAAGGCACTAATCCTACTTGCTTTATTAATTAAATGGAATTACACAAGTCAAAAAGTAAGCAAGATTTGGCTGTTGCAAGGAAGTTATTATTGTTGCCTAAATGAGAACTCCCTATGGGAGTCATATTCTACTTTCATTACACTTACAGTATCGGACTGACTTCTATTACAGAAGTGTGCCTGTGGCTAGAGTACTTTCCCATGTTGGAGGTAGGTCTTATCTCTAATTACTGACCCCATGTCTTGAACCTCATATGTCAAATGAACCCAAAGTAAACTGATGCAAGGGCTTAACATGTTGACCTTTGGCAACCTTTGTCCTTGCTGTTGGGAGTAACTGTTAAAGAATTCTTCAAGAAGATAGTGATTCTTAATGGCAGTGCGTGCAGTCATCACAGGGGTCAATGATGGCTTTGCTATGGCTTGACCAGGAAGAGAATAGAGTCCAAGCCTTGATATAAACCTTTGCAAAAAATAGTGCCAGAGGAATCAGGTCCAAATTGGTGGGTAGTCCTCACAGGTGATTGGATAGGATAAGAATCACCCATGTTCAATGGAAAATGAAGGCTTCCCTTTCTCCACTATCCAACTTGCAGAATTAAAGTACTCGTTAAACACCAGCTGATGTTTGTTTACACAAACTCGTACATACAGGTCCAACATTACTTACCTGAACAGTTTCCCTGCCGTGAGTGCTTTCAGGGCTGTGATCAATCTGGGAACAGGTAACAATCACGAACCAGTGCAGCACAAATGTTTATGGTGTCCAGATGTTCCTTCCCTAGGCTCAAGCATTAGGGACTGAGTGAGCTATCTATAAGTTATAAGAAGATTTCTCAATTTTAGATTTGGCAGCTTTCACTGTTTATTTCTGTCTTACATTTGCTTGTATCATTTAAACGAAGCAGCGTTTTCAGGTAATTGAGACACTTGGGAAAATTGGTATTAACAAAATCTATTTTTCTATGTAAAGTATTTGGCAGAAAATGACAAGCTTTCACATACTTTTTTATTTTCTAAGTGCTTTTAGCTGTTATTAATGAGGGTTAAAAAAATCTCTAGTGTGAACAATTGGCCGTTCACCCAGCGTAAAATGACTGTGGCTGTATTAGCTCCTGCCCTTAGGGAGCACTGTAAAGTCTTGGTAAAGTATCACAGGCATTTTGGCAAGTACAAACAAAAAGAGAAGGCAAAAGTTATAAAGAAGGCTTCTGCCAAGAGATAAGCTTGAAACTACTATAACTACTATAACAGGAGCTACTTGAGTGCTTCCCCAGACTGCTGACAGGAAGGATATGGAATCACTGAGGACTTGATGCTATCTCTTTGCTGTGAGTCTGGGGACAATCCAGCAAAGTTTAACTTCCATCTTCTTTTATGCCAGCTAAGTGCAATCTGAGAATTTTCTATCCTGTTTAGGAAGTATTTGTGATTGGTTGAAAAATGGAAAACCTAAATGATAAATGGCTATGAAATAAACACATCCTGGAAGTAGAGCAAGGGTGGTTGCCTGGAAGACTGAAAAGGATCTGGAAGGAAGTCTAATAGGACTGACCAGATTCCAGCCTGGCTTCTGCCACATTTCCCTACCGGGCCTGTGGTACTTCCCTGTGTACTGGATCCCCAGACTTTGGCATTTGTGCCTTGTAGCACTGCCCTCCCCACATTCGGTGCCTTGCTCCACCAGGGAGTTCGCAGTGCTAATTTAGCTGAATGGAGACCTGGGGGTGGACGTTGTTCTCCACAAGCTTTCATAGCAGATGGAGTAGATCTCAGGCAATAGGAAGTGTCAGAGGGAGACATGTATGGAAAAGCCTGTATTTAGCTTCCATGTCTATTTAGAGCTGCAGCAGAGCTCAAAGGCTGAACTTTATGTGTAGACAATGATTTTGTCCTCCTTTCATTTGAAAATGTGTTCATTCAGTGGGAGGCCTCCATCTCAGGTATTCCTGGGGTTAAGGGTGTCTGCAGTGACAGCTCCTACATCCAGGAGAATGTCCTTGCCACAGCATGCTATTTTGGGTGAAAGCCTCAATTCTTATTGAAACCAGGTCAAGAAAGAAAGAATTACAGATCAAAAAATCCTAGAGGAAGCCATGTTCCCTGCTCTTCAGGAAATGTCTCTGGGACTGTTTCTTAGAAGACCTAACATGCAGATGTCCCGGTGATGAGGGAGCAAAGCCCAAATCGTTCTGCTCAAGTTCCTGAGACCACTTCTCCTCCCAAATCCATGACTTTCTTGTTCCCTGGGTTGCCTCCAATTCTGCTACTCAGCCTGCAAGTAGCAGCAGACTGAACAGAGCAGCTGTGGGACTCATCAGCTAAACACTCTTCCACTTCCATGGCCTAAACGGTCAGAGTCATGTCCAATGTAGACTTACTAAAGGAGGCCACACTAAAAAAAGAGAAATTCAAAGGATGACTCATGTCCTCACTTTTGTTTGATGTCTAGAACATTCAGTAGGATTTCAGAACCCAGCCTGACATGAGCCGCTGTCTGTTTAAAGTGATTTTCATCAAGTCTGTCTCTGATCTTTTTCATGAGAGCATATATATTCTTTCTTAATATACTGTAATGCACCTTTTCCCCTAACAAGCTGTACTTACTGCTGGGCAATCAAATGGAGTCAGAGTAACCTCTTCAACCATCTGTCTTGAAGACATCTTTTTGTGCATTTTATTAACTGGATGCATTCATTAACATTGTGGGATATTTTGTTAGTATAAGCAAAATAGAATCATCAGCCACCAGTTACTGAAGGCATTATGAGGCATAGTTTATGAATCTTCCATGGATCTGACTTAACGTGTAGCAGGAATTAGGTGAAACAATCCAACTTCTTTCAAGGACTACTTCATGGCACACCTTGATTACATGTTCCAGCTCTTTCATTTATTTGTTCCATATAATCAAACAATTGTTTCTAAGACAGCTGAAAACATGCTGTTGAGTCAATTCAGCAAGATGAATGGACTAAAAACTGCTTGTTGTGGTTTAACTCACCCCATAGGCAGCTCAGCCCCATGCAACCGCTCGCTTACTCCCCCCACTAGGATGGGGGAGAGAATTGGAAGGGCAAAAGTGAGAAAACTTGTGGGTGAAGATAAAACCAGTTAAATAGGTAAAGGAAAAGCTGTGCATGCAAGCAAAGCAAAATGAGGAATTCAGTCACTACTTCCCATCAGCAGGCAGACGTTTAGCCATTTCCAGAAAAGCAGGGCTCCATCACATGTAACTTGGGAAGACAAACTCTGTAACTCTGAATGTTCCCCCTTCTTCCTTCTTCCCCCCACTTTTATTGCTGAGCACATCATATGGTATAGAATATCCCTTTGATCAGCTGGGATCAGCTGTCATGGCTGTGTCCCCTCCCAGCTTCTTGCACACCCTCAGCTTACTTGCTGGCAGGGCAGCATGAGAAACAGAAAAGGCCTTGATGCTGTTCAGCAATAGCCAAAACATTGGTGTGTTATCAACACTGTTTTGATCACAAATACAAAACACAGCACCCTACAAGCTGCTATGAAGAAAATTATCTCCAACTGAGCCAAAACCCGTGCACTGTTACACTCCTGAGAAGTTTTTGTTAACATTTCATTGCTAATTCAGAAAGATAAAATAATTTCTCAATTTGCAGGATTATTTCTCTGCATGGGTAATTTCTAATCTGTTGTTTATAGGATGTTTTAATAACTGTATGTCAGCTGTTCAAAGCCAATTTTAACAGAGGAGGGAAATCATTGTACATTACCTCAAGACTATTTTGTAGTTTCATATGTTCCATAAATGGAGACAGATGTAAATAGCTGCTGTATTTCACTGCAGGAAGCAGTGACCCAGACAGACTGACATAGGCTGATGCTCCCTTTGTGCTATTTCCAGTTGTCAAATGGTTCCTGTTCTGTACTTCTTACTCTATTTACCCTTCATTTTTCTAGACTATCTCTTTTTAAAAGCTACAGTTGAATTTCAAGGGGCACATGTTCTTAACATATTTCACAGACTACTTTCCTATTTGAGAAAGTGCTCTGGAACATTGAGTCCACTTGTAAGATTTTAGAGGAATACATTATCATGCTTCAAGCACTTAGACCCATTCCCATGGCATATTGGGCAACATCAGTCTGGTATATCACCAGTTCTAAAGCTTATCTTCAGGAGGAAAGAAGGCTTAAGCAATTGGGCCATCTGTGTATCTATTTGTGTTTCGTCTCTCTCCCAGTAATTTTTTTAACCCATGAGCAAATTTCAGCTCAATTTGACAGAGGGATACAGGTCCATATAATCATACTGCCACAGGTTTTGTCAAAGTAGAGGATTAAATAGAGAAGATGGGTTACAGAATTGGAAAAACAAAGACAAAGTCTGCAGTATGATTATTATTAGACACCAGAGAACCAACATAAACAGCTGCTAATGCCTCCATTGGATAAAAATATTTCAAAACAAATATTGATGTTGGTGTCTAAGAAGCTGCGATTAAGTGTGTGTCCATACATACATTATGGTCCACATCCACATATATGTCCACATCCCATTATTTCAAATATTTCTTTACTTTGTAAAAAAATAACAGACAGAAAGCAAAGGAGAGTTGTCTGACTTAATGACCTGCCTGCATGGTCATGATGTCTTTATTTCTGAATGATATGGAAGCAATAACATGACCATTCGCAAGTCCAAATTCTGTAACTGGCATCAGGCAAGTTAAAACTGGAGAGCTGTCTGATGGGTTTGATTTCTGACTCATTGGGTATTTACATTTTTTTAGGATTAGATTTGGTATCAGATTGCCATGTTGATGTTTTCAGTTCCCTATGAATCAGAAAACCTTCAAAGAATTTTTTCTGAAACAGTGACACCTGGTGCTTTGAAAATGATACACAATTTCTGGGTCTTGCACTTTCTGACTGAAAATTATATTTCCAGTTTCCCTGCTATTTTTTTGCTAGTGGCCACAAAAGCCATCTGATTTGGGAATCATCAGTAGCAGAGATCCTAGCAGCCAACACTACAGTTGGCCCACACAACAGGGTTGTCTGTCCTGGAGCCATATATCTCCTCTCAGATGGAGCTTAAAAGAAGAACATGGCTAGAGCGGCTCTGGAGCTTGGGGAACACTTGCCTGTGGAGAGGTGCAACAGCTGGGGCTGGGTGTAAACTACAGAAGAGCAGAACATTGAAACTCAGGAGTTAGTGCAGTCTCTGAACATATTGGCAGAGCTATGAGGTCTCTTCAGCATCAACTCTTAGGTTTACTGCAGTTAATATCCATCACTTTCTGATACCTGAACTAAAGCCCTGAATCCTGGCAGCTGGACCAGGACTTGCAAACTTGAATACCAGAAATAAAACCTTGATGAATATTGGAGCATGACTAATTCAACAAAAAACCTCATCCAATTTTTGGTACCCATTGGCTTTCTGCCTACATGCATACTGCCAATGTTGCCACTAATAAAATTCCTGTTAGCATTGTAGATCTGCTTTGCTCTCTACTGCATATGCTTTGGGAATATCTGATAATTCAAAGCATCAAGGAAAAATGTTAATTATTGAGTACAAACTATTTGAGGTGCTACACTGCCATGAGACCTCCTTTCCCAGATTTCTCTGTTTATTATAGGCCTTTTATATCCATAAGTGAGCAACAAGGAGGTGGGTGGGTATTTTGCAACTTACTCTTGGCCAAGATGTTCATCCTTACCAACTGAAATCATTCTGTTCTCTCCTAACCTCTAATTTGAGAAGCTAGGAGGAAGTGCACCTTTTTAAGAGCTTTTTTTTATTCACATAAAGTCTAGCAATGCCCACAAAGCTTTGTGTAAACTACAGATGATTACTGATCCCACCAGTGGGCTCTTAATTATTTGAATTTCAGAACATGATCAAGTACTTTGCTGGATGAATGTCTGTATTTCAGACCCAGGGCTTTTCTGGGTAGAGGTTCTGGGCAATTCCTCTTTCTTTACTGTCTCTAGCGATCTTAACAGAATGAAGAAATCTATCGCACAAGCAAGGTCACTAAATTCGTTGCGTGAGGTTAGAACATTGCCTGCAATTTAAGGAAAATAATATTTGTTTTTACTTGGAAGTGTTCACAGGTGAATCTCTTCCAAAATATCTAACACTAAGCTAGACACTGTCTGCAAGGAGCTGTGTACAGTGCTGCTCCATTCTGGTGCACTGTGCTCCTTATCTTGCTCACTGGTTGTCAGCTCACTGGTGTTCACAGTGCTGTATACATCTTACCAAAGGATTTTATAGACTCACAAGTTAGGAGTGAAAGGATAGGCCCACCTATATCTATGCATGACTACATGGGGTATCTGTTCTCATTCACATCATTATAACTTTGCCCATGGTGACTAGAGCCCTTGTTCACCTGGAGAAGTTGTATTGTGAAAGGAACTTATGAAATACTTCCAGCTGTCTCTGAGCTCTACGGCTTTGTTGTTACTGTAAAATGCCAATTTTCTCTCAGATGTGGAATCTTGAGTTTGGAAAAGAAAGCTGTCACTGTGTAACCAGATACATGAGCAAGCACTGTTGTTCAGAAGCATCCGACCAAGGGAGACTTCCAAATCTTGTGTTGTCACAGCCATGTACATGCGCAATTCACTGTCTCTCCTCACTTCTCACACAGTTGCTCATTATCTCTTACATGCCCATCAAAGTAGAATAATGTTTTCAATCCAGTCAGTTAGAAACAACACTGTTGGAAGGAAACCAATTATTTGTAAGAAAGAATTAAACACTGGCAGTTACCTCTCTAGAATATGATTGTTGATGCTTGTGGATAGTATTTATAAGAAATGTTAGACCAACATAGTGTAATAAAACAAAAAATAATCTAAAATCCTGATAAGGGATTCCAATAATACATTCAAGTGCAGAAATCTTGTTTTCCTGCTGCATAGTCACTGTGCCTCTTATTATACTTGGTGTGTATAAATATATAAGCAAACTTTCACCACTCCAGAAATTGCATGTATGTCCTGTCAAATAGCATTTGATGTTTCAGAGGAAGAGTTGGGCCAGAAGTGACATGTTACTCATTGAAATGAAGGACATGTCACACACGATTTCCTCTTCATGTCAGATTGAGTCACTTTGCCCCACTGTCTGGCATGTGAGATCTGTCAATGGCAGTGGTTCCTATTTCATGCACAACATCTGTTTGTAGCTCACTGGTTAGACGAGCAAGTCCCAATATCATCCCTGCCAGCTGTCTTATGTACTATTTCAAACTGCTATGAAACATGAGGATAACTGTAATATGGGACGTGACATGGGCTATGCTCATTTGGCTTTGCTCATCTGAACCTTTGACATTGTGTGGGGTTCCTCATCATGGCTTGCTCTGGCTCTGCTGTGGATTAGGCTGTGTCTCAAGGAGGTTATTTTCAGAATAAGGGAAGGATGTGTTAATAGTCTTGCTGTCTTAACATGAACAGATGTGAAAATTGGCATGATGCTGAGATGGGGCATATAAAAAACAGAAATAGAAATTTGCATCAAACTTTGGCTCAGCAATAATTCTGGGAGTGTAATTTTAATCTAGTCTAATTAGCCTAATTTCTATGACTACTGATTTTTCAGCACATGTCTCTAAAAAACCATGTTTAGGAAAATAGTAGCAAAACTTGCAGTTGTCACAGCAGATGCAGCACCAGTCCATCTAAACAGGGAAATTGGTAGATTCAGAATTTGATACCACTTCTTGAGAACAAAATTATGGGATAAACAGCAAATACACTGACATAAATTCTTGCATTATTTTTGTCTGTTATGAGATGAAGTCAAGGATTATTCTCAGATGTAAGCAGGATATAAGCCAGGTCTCTGGTTGAGACTCAGCACTTTTTCAGCATCATTATGGAAGTGGATCAATTCCCTGTGTTTTTCTTGGCCTGTAAGGCCCAAGATGATGTAAAGTTCCACCTAGAGTAGGAATTTTTCCATCCTCCTGTTCTCCACTGCTAGACAGATCCTTTGGGAAATGTAATTCAAGAGTTTGTAGTTTTTTGAGTCCTGGGTGAGAGCTCCATGAAGAGCTCTCGTGTGAAATTTGCTTTCCCTGCTCCCAGGCAGGATCTGAACCTCGTGACTGCAAAGGGGCACTACATGGTGGGTGTATTACTGGGACAGATTGGGAAAGAAGATTTGGTAGTGAGATACGTCAGTTCAGCTTAAATTCCTTGTGATGTCAGTTTTGTAGACTCACCCAGAAAAGATGATGGGCATATTTAATAAATCCTCAAATACATAAATAAATAAAAATGATCATCTGAAGTGCCTGAAATATTAAAGAACATTGATAAATAAATTACAACATTTTCAACTTGGGTCTCTTTATGAAACATGTTATTAAAATGGCTGTAACTATATTTTGACTCAAGAACTGGCTGGTGGGTTTAATCTATAATTTAATTTGCCTCAGAAAAACATAGCAGCAATGAAAAAGGATTGGTCAATGTCACATGATATTGTATGAATGTTACTGATCAATCCAATTCTTTACCATCACATACATCACTGTAAAATGGTGAATTCCTTAACTTCATTTCTATTGCCCCTGATTTACACAATGACAAGTGAAACAATATTAAACCTTCTAATTTCTCTTCCTGCCATTGCTCAGAACACCCGCAGATTTCATTCAAGGTTTCGTTGAGCAAGGATTGAAAAGAAACCCCCAGGGTCTGGCCGAGGGAATAAATAACTCTGTCATCTGGGAATATAAGTGAGAAGACAGGATGAAATGTCTACTGGGAATTATTATGCAAAACAGAAGGAGTGCAGAAGGCAAAACAATATTAAAATTTGTGTGTTTTAATATTATTGTCTTTTTATATTTTAAAGGCACGATATAAAAATAAATATGACGAAGGGATAAACACATCTAGCATAATTAGCATGAAAATTACACCTCATTTGTTCTCTGGATATTGCCTTATCTGGATTATAAATGACATGTAGATACAGTACAAAGTGAAATACCTCAGAATATTAAATTCTTTTAAGATGGTGGCATGGAGGCCTTAATGTCTTCTTTTATTCCTGACTTTAATTTATTGTTCTTGTGTTGTCAGCAATAACCCTTCCACAAAAATGCACTCTCTATCCCTGATCTGAGCTCTGCCAATTTCTAGCACACTGTCTACAGCAATAGCTAGCACGGGGTGACAGTTTTATGTCAAGTGGAAATAAGAACATGTTCCCTTACCATAATGTTCCCAGATAGAAGCTGAGATAGTGCCCATTCTTGTACTTTATGAAGTGTCCAGCAGAGATTCATACACTGCAAATTGTAACAACTCAATGTTATTAATGAGATGCGTTGGAATTCATGATGACATGAGTTTTGATACAAGCCTTGAAAGAAGATTTGGTGCTCTGAATGATATTTGGTTATTGTCCAGTGACCCAAATCTGGGTAGCTGGGCATTACCCAAGACAGTGTTTCATTGTCTGAGGTAGTGCGTAGAGATATGTTTTCAGAAACATCCATTTAACACTAAAAGCGATTATTCACTAGCGACTGTCTGATAAAGATCAAAATACAAACTGCAGAATCTAAGGGTCTGGTTTTGGTTTAGAAATGCTCTGTCCAAACCTGTTAGAGAGCCTGCACATGGCACTTTGCTTGCTGTCTTTGGGACTCATTTACATCATTCCAGCCAAGGAAAGAATCTCTTTGACTATAGTGGAGTTTATATCACCTGCCTGACAGCCACCAATTCTGTCATCTTCCATTATGAAATAACGCATCTTTGAGAACTGACTTCCTCAAGCTCCATTTAGAGGTGTTTCAAGAGCTTTTTCTTTTCCTTTGTTCAAAGCTAGTGGGGAAAACTCTGGAGTTGTCAGATGCACAGGTCTATTGTGGACCCTGGGCTTTTAGTCAATGAGATAAGTTTTTTTTGTTTGATTCTCGAAACTATAACAGAGACATCTGTGAGGTGATATTTTCCCTCCCCCAAACACCAGCATAAGTGTGTGTACTTATTTTAAGAAAAGAGGAAGCATATATTACTGAAAATGACTCCTAAAAATGCTATCAGAGTAAATAAAACCAGTAGAAGAGGGAAACAGTACTTTACACAAAAGGTTCCAGAGGGCTTTACCTGAAAATTTCAATGACATAACTATTTTAAAAGCCAGCTGGTGCTATTACTTTCCTAACTTTCAAAAGAAGAAAAAGAGAATAGAAATGTGTGAGGAAATAATTTTTCTCCATCTGAATACAAAGAAAAATAAATATTTGAAATATTTATGGCAAAAATGAATGGTATTCTAAATGCTATTCTAGCAAAGCCAGTTTATTTTGAAAAGTTTCAGTAAGTGGAAATTTGAAATAGATCTGGACTAGAAATGGACTAGAAATTTTGAAATTAGAGATATTGCAGGTTCTGAAAAAGAACTAAGTCTGTTGATAGTACAATGTCTGAAAAAGGACGGTTTAAATTATATGCCCTGAAAACTCTTAAACTGCTTGTTTAAAAGCTTTTGATTTAACCACAGTACTTCTTGAAATTCTTTTTACTTAGGAACTTTTATAGCTGATTATACCCTACAAATTGTAGTCCAGGAACTAAACTAAAATTGCCAGACAGTTAAGAGAAAAAGAAAATGTATATATAGGACCTCTTTATTTTTCCATAGTGATTTAACAGTTGAAAGTTTACATACATTACACTTAAACTGAAATAAACTCATTAAAATCTCAGCTTGAAGGATGTGGGGCTGGAAACTAATCAGATATTTGCAAGAATGTCTCATTATCAGATATCTTGGATTCATGCCATATATTCCTTCAGTACCAGATAATTTTCAGAGCACTTGCTACCCTGTCCAAAATCATGTGTGATTTGCAGTGGAATGGAATTTGTGTAATTAGTGTTCTCTCCATTCCTTTCCTCATATTTCACATTATTATTTATGCTCTCAATACAATAGAAGCAAAATTTCTGCAATAACTTTCTGTTTGTAGTTGTTTTATAGAACTGAAAAAGCTTTTCCCCCAGAATCTTACACACTGGTCTCTTTTCTAAATTTGAAAGAAACTCTAAAGATCTGCAGCTGTGATATCATAAGATCATACAAAATAACTCTAGAAGGGACCTTGAGAAGTCATTGAGTCCATCTCTTCTCCCTTAGGCAGAATGAACTATACCTAAAGAATTGTCAAGAATAATTTGTCATTCTAAGCTGTTCTTAAAAACCTGAAATGATGGTAAGGCTACAACCTTACAGGCTAATCCCATTCTTAATATTCATACCATTGAAACATTTTCCTTATGTTCAACTTAAATCTTCTCTGTAATAGTTTAGAAGTCCATTATTTTTTGTCATATGCACAGTGGGCAAGAATAAAATTGAGGTCTTTCCTCTTTGCAGCCATCTTCTCTGTCTGAGGGTCTTCTAGCTCTCAGCAGTCTTCCGTGAAATCTAAAGCAATTTTTTTCAACGTATGCTCATAGTGTTAGATTTGCAATATGATATCCAGACAATTAACATTTTTTACTGGTTAACAGGAATCAAGAAACCACGTGGAGATGAGAAGATATTTTTTTAAAGCCTAGGATAAAATAATAGCTTGTCTGTGCCAATGATATTGGATTAGTTATATGGTGAATTTCTGCATTTCCTATATTATGGCACTAATCTTGCTGCAGAGACATCTTGTGAACTCTTGGGGACTTGCAGCACAAACTCCTTTGAAGCAGCTGAAAAATTTGGCTTGTTCTTCACTCCTTCTACATCCAGGACTAGCATCTGCTGGATGAACAACTGTGCAAACGAGGGGCCATCTTTTCAGGTTTTACAGTTAATGATGTCACCAGTTGTCACCTACTCTGTGAAGTAGGAACTGACACTAACGTGGTAGAAACGGCTTTTGAAATATCAGGAGTACTATCTAGATGTAGCTTTAGCTTAGCACAGTATCCCTTGTTCAAGATTTATTTATGGTTTCCCTTTTGTTAAATTTGACTAACAAATCTACGCAGTGTAAGGATACTTAATGTAAGACCTTGGAGAACTCACTTGTTACAAAAATTTGAACTCATTTTTAAGAAATTAAGCTGGATAATGAAATGATAATGTCGATGTTATTATCCTCCATCACCATAATTTTAAAACTGAACTTAAAGTCTACTTCAATTAAAATTGTTGCACGGAACATAAAACCAAAATGCTATGATAGTGGAAACATTTAGACATGCACATAAGCTTTTAAAAAAGTTCCCAGACACAAGAACAAAGCTTTTATTAATTCAAAGGGTAAGTCAGCCGAAGTGATCTTTGTAGATTAAAATTGCTGGTTGCACATTGTGCTAAAGAGGACAGATTCATCACAGAAGGTTGAGCACAATAAACCAGAGAACGATCAGGCTTGAAAGAAAATGTAGTAGCATTTTAACAAGTAACATAGATTCTCTATGAGGCCAAAATGCTAAAAGAGTTAACAGTGGGCTTTTATACAAATGTTAAACCAGGAACAAAGACTGAGAAGAGATGCATCTATATACCAGTATTACATACAAATTTCACTCTGCTCTCTGAAGTCTTACTTGTTGTGGCATAGTGAAGACCTACATCATCCCTAAATTACAAATGTTACGAAAGACAGCATTTCCCACTGCAACTTGTGCTCACCAACAAGAATGAAGTTTTATAGCAGAATCCTGGTTCCAATCTTGCTCTTTTTAAGGAAAACAGTTAGTAATCCTTGCCCAAATAATACAGCCTCTAGTTTCCTTGTGAAGACTATTTTACAGGCAAGTATTATTTTCTTGTAAGGAATTTGCACGCCACTTTCAAATCAGATGTTCAATCTTGTACACAAATACTCCTTTTACATACTTGCCTGGGTTTATAACTTTCCCAGGTCATCATTTATCTCAACTGCCTATATGTAACCCTTGCCTGTCCCTTTCCTATCCCCCCAGTGTGTATTAGATAGGTAACACTTCTTAAGATGCAGGAACTGGAACTAATAAAATGGTCCCCACCTGCAGAGCCTGTTGCTGTTATAATAAGGTAGCGGCGGAACCTGTGTAGCAAGTACATAGCTGCCATGTGTTTGGACATCTATCCATAAACTGTTGTCCAAATAAACAGCCATGAATACTAGTCTATATAATAGCTGGGTGTCTGGAGACTTCAAAAGAAGAGCAATCTAGTACATACCTGCAGATGCAGCGGCTATGCATGCAGATAGCTACAGAGACACTGCAAGCTCTACCGTGAAAACAGCATTCTAGTTCTAGCAGTGACAAGCAATCAAATGGAAAAGAATGTGTGTGTTTTTCTCCCCCTTTAAAATAAATCCTTCATTTACATCCCATACACTTGAAAACCAATCTGCAGGGTGACATCAGGTTGCTAACACTCTTATTTGAAGTGGGAATGAGAACATCAGTCACCTGCAGGTGACAGAGAAAGTGTGGGAGAGAAAAATAAGACAAATGACCACCCTTCGGTGGGTCCAAGGACAGGATCTGGCTGGCTGTACTCCTCATTCCTTTTCTGCTCAGCACTTAGCAGGATCAAATCCTCTTAGTGCCTCTGCCAAGTGGGAATGCTCTGGGTGCAGAGAGCTTTAAGGGCTTGAAGGAATGTGGTTATCAGCACAGAAACCTCTGCTTTGTTTGACAGTTCGCCTCCTGCTTTGTAACAGCAGACTACTCTCCCAGCTCTTTCATGCATTAAAAATAAGCAGCTCACATTATAATTGGCTACTTAATTTTATATTACAAGCACAGTGAATTTATCTTATGTAGATGTAGTCACTTTGGAATACCAAATTTCTTCTTGGTTTCCAAACTGAGTCAATAGTAAGACTTAGCTGTCTCTGAGGAGTAGCTCCAAGGTCCCCAGTAAGGTACAAGGAGAGGCCAGCACCAGGCAAAGGAAAGCACCAGATCTCCAGGGAAATATCTCCCTTGGGAATGCCCGAGCATCCCCACAGGGAGCACGTGAGAAGTGTCAGGGTGCACTTAGGGACGGCTATGCAGGACATGGCAGCACACTTCAGCTCTAATCCTTGCTCCAGTTACCCACGGAGGTTCAGTTTCCTCAGTCCCCTCTCAAAAAGCTCTCACCATGCACTGTGTGTGCCACAGAAGGCATCAGAGCAGATGATGCAGCCCCTAACTGACTGCGTGCTGATTTTTTTTCCCAAGCATAAGCTCTGCGAGCAATTTGAGATGCCTTCTTGCAGAACCACCATCATAATGGTTAAAGCACTAACTGGCAAATTTTCAAATGATTTTTGTTTTATAAGTAAGTATTTCCTCCTGCTTTTTGAGCACTTGTTTGCAAACCTAATGCTAGCTTTCTTTCTGTCAGTTAAGATTACTGGTATAGTCCATCTTAGAAAAATAAAAGTATGCCAGGGAGCACATATATAAAGCAGTTTTTAGCTGTGTTTCAAGCTGCAAAGGTTTGTGGAGCTGATTGCAGTACATAAACAAGAGATAGAACAGGATGTTTTGACTTCAATCACCGTGACAGCAGTCAGATACAAAATCTAACTTCAGATGTTGTAGCCCAGAGTAAACAATGAGATTCACTAAGATCTGACATCTGTTTTTTTAGGAACCCTTTTCAAAGAGACAATTACTCAGATATGTGAAGGTCTATTTCACCTGATGTTTTTATTTCAAATAAATTGGCATCAGAATCTGACAGCTTTGACAATTGTTTGTCATAGAGGTGTGCAATGCATAAGTATCTGTAATAATTAAGCTTTATGTTTCAAAATATCTCAGTAACTATAAAGGAAATACTGTTAAAAGGAAGGAGGGATATGCTCCTGACTGGATCTTCAGTGAAAATACCCCTTCCTCCCAGTCCCCTATACCTGATTGCTTTTGATTACCAGATAATCTTTGGCATTTTGCAGAATTCTAGAGCTCCTTTGTGGAGGGGTTGACATCATTGATGCTGACCTGTTTGGCACATATAACCATTGGTAAATATGGTTGAAAAATATAATAATGTCCTAAAAGCAAAACAGACTCAGACAAGAAACGGTCAGCTTTTTCACTTGGAGAAAATAATGACTGACAGCATGCACAGTAGTTAGTGGAAGGTACTACTGCTGATTTGCTATCTAACATTTGCTTCTTTAAAGAAGTTCTAGCCATGTGTTCTCTCTTACTGTTTTTTCATAGTGAAGCTTCTGTACATTGCATGAAATCCATGCAAAACCTTAGCTCCCCATGACCACAAGAGCAGGACCAAGCTGATTAATTCTGCTTATGCAAAATACTCGCTCAGACTGAGGCTCTTATTCAGCAAAATATGTGAGTGGCTGCATGAGACATGGCTGTTCCCCTAAACTCACGCTCCCCAGAAACGTAATTATTCAAAGAAGAGGTCTTAGGGAACCAGTCACACTATCGTTGCTTCTGAAGCCAGACCTACAGAAGGGAGTAAGGAAAGAACACACACATACAGTGAGAAAATATTTTCAGCTAGTATCAATTGTATAGCAAACTGAAAAGCCTTTGGGAGAATAGGGGCTATTATGAGTTTGCCAGCTACCATCTTCTGTGCCTCAGGTGCCGTCCGAACCACAGGACGAAATGCCTGCCTTTGCCCCAGAGATTACTCCCTGGGCACGAGGGAGACAGTGGCTGCCGATGGACAGCCAGAGCTCAGAGAAGCAGCGTTGATAAGCAGGGGCTTCAGCTTTGCAGCCCTGCTGAGGATTCTCTCTGATGTGGTATTAATTGAAAATTCATATGCGGAGCAGAGTGGCAGAAGCTCTTCTGACTACAGCTCTGCCCCAGTGGGAGAGAGGAATTTGGGATATCCGCAGGTATAGTGGTGAGGAGTGCTCTCTAGTTTGGGGAAGAGATTGTTTCCTGTCTTCCCCTTACAAACTTTGGGGGTTTGGATTGATGGCAAGTTGAATATGAGTCAACAGTGTGCCCTGGCAGCCAAAAGAATCTATGATTCTATGATTCTATGTGGTTTCCCTTCAGGAAGACAGGATTTTATACTTCCCTAGACTTTTATGAAGTACTTCATAGCCCCATGATCATAGAACCACAGAATCATAGAATGGTTTGATTGGAAGGGACCTTAAAGATCCTTTAGTTCCACCCCCCCTGCCATCGGCAGGAACACCTTCCACTAGACCAGGTTGCTCAAAGCCTCGTCCAACCTGGTCTTGAACACTTCCATGGATGGGGCATCCACAACTTCTCTGGGCAACCTGTGCCAGTGCCCCACCACCCTCCCAGTGAAGGCTTTCTTCCTGGTATCTAATTTAAATCTTTCCTCTTTCAGATTAAAGCCATTGCCCCTTGTCCCACCACTACCTGCCCTTGTAAAACGTCCCTCCCCATCTTTCTTGTAGGCCCCTTTAGGTACTGGAAGGCTGCTATAAGATCTTCCCAGAGCCCTCCATTCTCCAGGTTGAACAACTCCAATTCTCTCAGTCTTTCTTCATAGGAGAGGTGCTCCAGCCCCCTGATCATCTTCATGGCCTCCTCTGGACTTGCTCCAACAGGTCTATGTCCTTCTTGTGTCGGAGGCCCCAGAGCTGAAGGCAGTACTGCAGGTGGGGTCTCACCAGAGCAGAGTAGAGAGGGAGAATTACCTCCCTTGACCTGCTGGTCATGCTTCTTTTGATGCAGGCCAGGATACGGTTGGTTTTGTGGGCTGCAGGCACACATTGCTGGGTCATGTTGAGCTTCTCGTCAACCGGCACCCCCAAGTCCTTCTCCTCAGAGCTGCTCTCAATCCATTCTCCACCCAGCCTGTATTTGTACTTGGGATTGCCCTGACCCAGCTGCAGGACCTTGCACTTGGCCTTGTTGAACTTCATGAGGTTCGCATGGGCCCAGCTCTCAAGCCCGTCAAGGCCCCTATGTGAACTTAGATTCACTTGACAGAAGATGTGTATTCTGAGCAACTAAGACCCACAGTAATCAAATCTTTGATTAATTTCTATGTACATGGGAGACATTCTGTTGGCCGCTGAACTGAGTCCGCCAGTCTCAATACTGACCCCTGCAGAACGCCACTCGCCATCGGTCTCCACTTGGACATCAAGCCGTTGACCACAACTCTTTGAGTGTGACCATCCAGCCAAATCCTTATCCACTGAGTGGTCCATCCATCAAAGCCATGTTTCTCCAATTTAGAGACAAGGATGTTGTGTGGGACAGTGTCAAATGCTTTGCACAGGTGCAGGTGGATGACGTCAGTTGCATCTGCTAATGTGCTAACGCCATCATAGAAGGCCACCAAATTTGTGAGGCACGATTTGCCCTTAGTGAAGCCATGTTGGCTGTCACCAATCAGATCCTTATTTCTCATGTGTCTATGCATAGTTTCCAGGAGGATCTGCTCCGTGATCTTGCTGGGCGCAGAGGTGAGACTGACTGGCCTGTCATTTCCTGGGTCTTCCTTTCTTCCCTTTTTAAAAATGGGGGTTATGTTTCCCCTTTCCAGTCAGCAGGCACTTCCACAGACTACTGGCTTCTCAAATATAATAGATAGTGGCTTAGCCATTTTATCCGCCAGTTCCCTCAGGACCCGTGGATGCATCTCATTAGGTCCCATGGAGCCTTTTATACCTGTCTCTTATGACTCTCTGCTCATGCATCACTCTTCCTTTGTGAACATCATAAAAAAATCATTAGCCTCTCATGCTGTAGAAACCCAGTCCTGCCAAACTACCAGGAAAGGCACCTATGCAACAAAGAGAAAAACCCACAAGGAAATCCACTATATATGTTAGAAATAAGTTACGTCTTCCTCCAAAAGCAATGTAGAGAAAAAAACTGCAAAATTTAAAAATGCATAGAGAGATAGAGGGATGAAAGCAGCTTGTACCCACTTGAAATAATTTCATATTTATGTAAGGGGGACCATGTATTTTCAGATTCCTGCAGGTTGCCTTTTCATTTGATTTGATAGAATAAAACAGAATCTGCTGCATGGAGATGTCACGCTAATGTCTTGGACACCTGGAGAATAAAGACTTTCTGCAATAGCTATAGCAAAAGAAAACACTTAACTGAATCTTTTTTAAGCCTAGCTCCTCTCCTTTTCTTTTGGTTCTTGCAAGCTGTAAGAAAGGAGTTTTCTGAGGCATGCCGCTATCAGTCTATTAAGGAATACATACATAAATGCACCTAGTAAAAGCATAAAAGGCGAAGGTGGCCCTGTTACAATACAATTTTATTTAGTTTTTGTATGGTTACTAAGCCTTCAGTTGCATTTATTTTAACAGCAATCAGAACAGATACAGTCATGCTGAGTACTATTTTCTTTAAAAGTGGGACACATTTAGGGACCAAAGCTGAAGTTATAGATGTAGGATTATTTCTTCCCTGTGGAAATTATTTATTGCATATTTTTTCTCCTTTTCAAGCAACAGAATGAAATTTCACTGTCCTCTTTGAGTGGTAGAGACAAAACATTTAAAAATAATTGAAATGACCAAAGTATCTTCAGATGTTACTTTACAGTAGCAAACTTCACTGGAAATTGCAGCTGTTGCCTCAGGGTGAGTTTCTGATTGTCACACAATGAAAACTGCAGCTGGGTCATAGAGCCTTTAATTGCCTGTTTCCTCAGGCTGCTCCTGGAGGACTCGATTATGAGAGCATATGAGGGCATTGCCAGTTCATGGGCCCCTCAGGAAGAGTGCTAATTACGCACTCTTGCTGTGTTGTGTGTGTAGGTTTCTCTTAATTTCTCCATATGAAAAAGGTGCAGGCAGCAAGCGATTGCTTTACACAACTAGACTGAATCACGGTCAGAAATTTCCTTTCCAGCAGACAGGTGGTTTCCACTTAGCAGCATTAAGGCACCAGCTAGAGAAAGCATTAACTTAACTCCCTTTAAGTAGCCCTCTAGACACCTATGGGATTAGTTCAAAGGAGTGAGAGTTCAATGGCACAAGAAAGAATTACATGATCATGCCCATGGAAAAGCTGATTTGATAGAGCTGACATATGGAAGCAAAATGCAATATATAAGAACCCTTATATAGGGTTCTCACCTGCAGACTTGTCTGGTGCTAGCCTGTGAGTCCAAGTGGGAAGAACCCAGATTCCTCCTACCCATTCCCTTTCCAAAACCTATAGGAAAGAACCTATACAAAATGTATACGAAAGAACATTCTTCATACTGAGAAAGAGCAGGACCAGAGTTTTCTTTAAAAACCCCTGCCAGACTGGTGTCGTGAATCCTGATTTAAGATCCTGCCAACTACACCAATTTGTGGCGGATGAGTTGAATGCACCTCACTCAAAAGAGAGAAGCACCGATGTGTTTTATTGAGGTAAAATAACAGCTTCACAGGGTTCAATAAATTTGATGGAATTTAACAAAGTTTAACAGTGGTTTACTAAGGTTCAATAAGTTTGATGGCAAGGTTCACCTTACTAATTACTGCACAGGAGAAACATACAAAAGAAAATTGAGTCAGAATCAAGTTAGAATGATTCACACAGAGACCAGAGACACAAAGGGTAAGGAACACCCTCCCGTTGAGTCACAAGGTTCAGAGTGGACCCCCTTGCTTTCTAAGCTCCTTCTGGAGCCTAGGTGTGGCTAGGTCCAATCTTAGTCTCAGACTTGGACAACAGTTTATGACTAATGGAATTATCTATACAAAGTTTATAACAATTAATATTGAATATACATGGATTAGTAATGTTTCATTAGAATTAATTCAGTGTGCTATCAGTCACTTACTAAAGATCTGCCATTGGTGAAAGGTCTCTCTGCCTCGAGGAGCAACCTTGAGAGATGTCCCAGCTCAAGGGGAGATCACTGCCATGCAGCCAGGCTGCTTAGTAGGGAGAGTTCAAAAAGCTCACTTAGGCTGCCATATTTATAGAATAAAGTTGTTGGCTCGTAGGCAAATTACATGTGATAGGAAATGTACGCATAATACTCCGTATACCCACAACTTTCTTTACTCTTGCGTCTTGGAAAAGCCACCAACTATTCATGTGTCAATTGCAGGATTGGTGTTCCAAGCTCATATGCATCGATGCTCACTGTGTCACTCTGCTCCTTTGTAGGTTTTCAGAGAACAGATTGAAACTAGAGGAGTTCTTGACTTGGTTACGGCTCAGGTCTTTACCTCCTTTGGAGCCTGTACCAAACTACCGCTAGTTTGGTTAAGAGGTCAAGGGCATCTGTCACAGTTGGCCCTGCTATCTTGAGCACGTTTGTAGATCTCAAATGTAATCTAAAATGTAGGTATCTAAGAGAGAGCTAAGCACTGCCAAAGGATGACTCCAATACAGTCCTAAAATAGTTAAAACAGCCTGAAATAAGAATTAAATTGGTAAAAAGACTGAGAGGATGAGTTTCTCCAAGGAGCCATAAGAGCTACTTTGGATTGCTGACCCCAGGCTCACACCTGAGCAGTGACCAAAGGCAGACAGGTGGTGGCCACTGTGTCCTTCCAACCTTTGGTGCTTCTCTGGTGTAGCCTCACTCCTGTGAAATGGAGACATTTCTGAGAGGGTAGGACTCTGTGTCTAGACCCGTCATCAACAAGAGCTATAGCACACTGCAATGGAGCTTTGTGATATGTTCTCTTTCTTCCAGTAGAAACTTAAAATTGGGTTGAGAAGAGGAAAGGGAAAAGGCAAAATTTTAAGGCTGATGAAAGCAATTAAACCTCACGTATACTAGAATCCTGTGACAGATATGGTCAAAACATGTCTACTGATGGTACACGTGGGTCTCCCTTTTTGTCTGACTTTTCTGTGCTTAACCCAGCTCAAACAGAAATTTGGGAATGGGCTATCATTTCACCTGCACTTTCCAAAGAGGCAGACATAAGACCTCCAAAATGGGGAAAACCACAGGAAAGTATTATGTAAATTCAGTGTCATGTAGAACTTTTCCCCTGGGAAATCTTAGCCATATTTCCTAAGAAAAATCAGCACAAATTTAACACAACTCACTGCATTTCCTCAAGAGGTAGAGGACTGAAAAAAACACAGAGCCTGAAGTACATGCTGGCCCCTCTGCAGTATTTCACACTGTGGCAGAAAAACCTTCATTATGCCTGCTCATAATACATTACTTCCTTGGCCTCCTATTCCTCATCTAAACTGGGCATTAAATTCACACTGGTTTCATCAGCAAAATAAGGAACAAAACAAGAAAAAAAATGTCAGAAATGTTACAACATGCTTAATTTAATTGGATTTTATGTTCTGAATCAGTAGAATGAAAGAAACATTTAACAGAACATGCCCAAATGTTAAGGCAGCATGAGCGGCACCATCTGTCACAATATTTCTCTAGTTATTTTTAATCTCTTACATAGTTAAAATTATGTTTTCTTAGAGAGAGGCATTCTTGTAGAACATTTATCTATTATAAACAGGAGCTAAAGTATTCATTATCCCCAGGATCCATTAGTAAGAACAAATGACCAGAAGAGAGGTAACTGTACACATTTCATGCTCTGCACCACTCAATATTTGATAGAAATGTCAGAATTGTCATATTAGATCATACTTGAAGGTCTAGTGAGTTTGTAATCCTTGTTCAGAGGTGGCCACCACCATGTATGTCAGGGAAACATCATGATAAAATATTTTACAGAACAAACTGTTTTGGAGGAAAAGATTCTTCTTGAACCCCAAGCAGTTGACAATGACTTGAACTCAGAGAGCACACAACATTATTTTACCCCTCTTCTGTGTCTGTAAGTGCTTAAATCAGTTAAAATCTCACTGAATTCTTGCCTCGAACACTGTAATAGTCTGATCATCATCATACTAATGAAAGGGTTAACAGAAGGGGCTTGAGCAGATGCACAGAGGGTACCTCAATCGCACTTACTCCTGCACCAGGAGGCCATCACTAGGCAGCTGTAAGCATTTGTGGTCAAATAACAGAAGAGCAGCCTCCTCACATGAACGCTCTGGAGACATATTAGAGCAGACATTTAGCTGGGGTGTATCAGCAGAGCTCCACTGACGTCAAGGATTTGTACCAACTGAGCATCTGATCTGCTATATGCACATGCACGCACACTTTCAAATCTTACGTTTCTCTGTTGTGAAACTACCAAAGAATAAAAAGCAAATAAAAAGACTTCTTGGGGTAAGCACTTACAACTTTTTAAACACACATAGAGAGCAATTTCCGTTACTAAAACTTGGTTATTTTCAGTCTCTTTATCTCTTAAAATTTCTCTGGATTTTCTGTCAATTTCCTCATTTCTGTAGATTCTGGTTTTGCTTTTAGATGATCTAATGAAGATGCTTTTTGACAAACACACAAGTAAGGAAGCAAAACATTAACAGCAATTTTATCTGTGCCACAATTTAGTGAGTACATACCTATAAACAGCCATTCTAGTAATCCTTGGCTGTTAATCTGTGTAAAATAGATGATGTGCTGAATGCAGAGCAGCTGGCCTTGTGGCTCAGTGACCAATATTGTCTTGATTTGACATATGCTGGCTAGTCCGTACAGTGGCAGTGCTGGCACAGCCTCTGTCCAAGCTAGTTAATTTAACCTCCTTCCTCAGCATTACCATGCTCATGTAACGAGATCCGTGCAGGCAGGCTACCATGCCTGGGCAGAGTCCTTTTCATGTCTGTGGGATGCCACTGGGGTTTAAGTGTCAAGGGCCTAGGGGTGGGATATTTAAGAATGCCAGATGCCTGATTATAAAATGCTACAATTTAATGGGCTGCCACAATTCCGGTGTTGCCAAGTCTTGCATTTTTATCATGAAGCTCATAATATTTGATGTTGTACTCCAAGCTTCAGCATCTGAAAATACGGGGTTATGGTCAAACTGTTAACATTTATGCACTTATTTTTAAAGGTTATTTTGTACGTCCCTAGCTGTGAAGAAAAGCTCACATCTGTGACCCGAAAGATTCTGTTATAATCTGCAGTTTTGTGAATACTTGATACAGCCTATATATAATTCTTGCATAGACATTGCTGATGCTGTGAGGGATAAAAGACCTCTTACTGGTAGTGATTGCTTTTATCTCTAAGGACAGCAATGTTAGCTAAGGATGTGAGTTGTTTTGTGCTATGCTGAGTCATGCACCAGGGCTGGCAGAAAAATTTTAAAGTACCTCAATCCTTTATAAAGTTGCTCAATAGAAATTGGGCACAACCCTAAACTCCTGCTGTCATAAATGGACAATGCTAGAGAGAAGGAAATAAAAATACTGAGAATTTGGCCAAAAACATCTAGGAAAAGGCTCCTTTTTTGTTGTAAAAGCATGAGACAGTGTATCAAAACGCTGGAGCTGTTATGGAAGAGGCAAACGTCTCTTCCTTTGCATGCCTGTTACTCAGTTCCCACGTTTATCCCAGTGGGAAGCAGAGCATGCAGCCGAAGAAGCCGTCCTGTCCCAGCCTGCCCGCAGGAACACCCTGCCCAAACCAGCCACTCTCTGACTCTCCTCACCTGCCCCAGGAAAGGCACCAGATTTATTCAGTCCTTTGTGATTTGGGCTGCAGTTGCTGCTTGCTGTAAACCTGTGGGTGAATAAACACTACATCCATTTTTTTGATAAAATTCTCTTACATCTCTTCAAACAGCTACTGCTCAAAGACGGGCAGACACAAATTTGTTTTAAGTCCTGTAGGCACATGTGCCATAGCATTCACAGAACTGAGGAACAGCTAAACCAGTGGGAAACACAAAGGTCCAATCATCGAACCAGAGGGCTAAGGCTTTGGGAAAGGGCACAAAACAGTATTTGTTATTTAAGGTGTCTACTTCATCTTGCTTGTTCTGTTACCAGAACTGATGGACTTCAGCTGGAAACCTTTCTCATAATAAAACCTTCAGTGAAAAGTTTTATGACTTTAATATATAAAATAAAAAAATAGTTTTTTCTCAGAACTTTAAACATAAAATCTATGTTAAATATTCTAATATGCAGTTATGTGGAAAGACACTTTTGGTAACATGCCATCCCTTTCTCAAGTAGAAAAAGCAAGAAAAGACACTGGAAGAAATGTCTTACCTGCTGGAAGAAATGGAGAAGAGGAAATCAGTTGCAAAATAGCTGCTTTAAAAGAGTCTCTTCTCCGGATATTATGGAATGTAAAGGACTAGTCAAAAAAGGTGAGCCAGAAAAATGTCCTATAAGAAGGCCTGTATGCATTGGCAGCAGTCCCTAAATGTAAGTAATCAGCAAAGAAAAATCTTCTCATGGGAAGAGGTTTTTCTGAATAGTGTACTTAGCTCCTTTTCACAAACAGTTTATTTTCTTTTTTTTTTCTGACATGTTGTCTACCAGGACTCCCAGGTCCTTCTCCACCGAGGTGCTCTCCATCAGGTCAGTCCCCAGCCTGTACTGGTACATAGGGTTACTTCTCCCTAGGGGCAGGACCCTACACTTGCCTTTGTTGAACTTAATTAAGTTCCTCCCCAACCAACTCTCCAGCCTGTCCAGGTCTCGCTGAATGGCAGCACAGCCCTCCAGTATCCCAGCCACTCCTCCCGGTTTTGTATCATCAATGAACCTGCTGAGGGTACACTGTCCCTTCATCCAGGTCATTGATGGATAAGTTGAACAGTTGAACAAGACCGGACCCAGCACTGACCCCTGTACTGTAAAAGACCCCTGTACTGACAGCTGTAAGAGGCTCATATGGAGATCGTATTCACATTGTATTTCAGGAATACATGTATATTCTGTCTTCAAATTCTATTAGCTGATGAGTGTTCATCAGTTTATGGGCACTGAGACTCATCTTTGGGGCTTAGACCACAGATCCTGGAGAGAAACAGCTGGGAAGTGAGGAGGCCTCTATACATCCCATACCATTGGTGCCTGTGGACAAAAAGCTTCATTTAAAACCATTTAAAGAAGTAGGAAAACAGATAACCTCCCTGCCTGTTACTGTCACATCACAACAACCTGGAAGCAGTGCTAGCTAAAGGCATATGCAAAACTTAAAGGAGCAAATGGACAATATAATACAGGCTCTTAACTACTGTGAAAGTTAAGCTTGGGAGATGTGAATTTTTCCTGCACAGCCCCAGAGCAGCACGTAATTTGAAAGGCCAGCAGTAACGCGGCCGAGCAGCCAATATTGAAGTCCCACTGCAAGACAGAAGAGCAGATCAGCTACTCTGAATATTAACAGCCTTGAAAAGGAAGCAGGGCCAGAAATAGGAAAAGGGGGAAAAGTCAGTTAGTGATTTAGATGAAGAAGTTTGAAAGGAGAAGAATGAGGGAAGAAGAATAAACTAGTGTCCATTGCCTCACAATAAATGGAAAGTTGCTGCTTTGCAGCTCACTTCTGCTGTGTTGTTCCTCTGCAACAACTTGTTTATGTGTCAAGGCCCTCAGTTTGAAAAGCAGACCAAAGGAGGGTGTGCATTAATTTGTTATGATTCACATTTCTCAAATAATACCATTCTTTCCCTGCAGAAAGAAAACAATTTATCAAATCATACCTGCTCTCCTTTATCATGGTTTGGCTCTCATTTCGCAGTTTGATCTGATGCTGGAGTTTTACCAGGACGTAGCCTCATGACAAATGCAGGACGGGCAGCGTAGTGCACAGCGGGCAGGAAGGGATCTGTGAAAGTTTAGGAAAGGCCCTGCCTGCACCTCCACGTTGTGAATCATTTAGGGCAGAGCTGGTTAAAGAAATTCTTGCTGATTTCCTACCACCTCCTCAACGGGACTGACTCACCTGGCTATATGGCTGTGGGCTAAAGAGGATCTGTGGAATGGTTTTTGAAACTTATGCCAAATAACTTGTTTGTTTTCAATCAGATCATTTCACTTATGAAATGTTCAGTGCACATTCAGCCACACACAGAGATGAATGGGTATCAGCAAGAGGACAGTCCCAGCTGTAGAAGAGTAACTGTGGGGGAAGAGGCAGCAGAGGTTGTTAACCTGGCTTGGGGACTCCAGGTAACATGGAAGTGCTTCCTATGTGAAGTTTTCTAGGATGAACCCTACTGTGCACCAAAAAAAAATGGATTTCCTTCCTGTAGAAGACTGGGCATGGTTTATTTAGATGCATTAATCTATATATTGATATAATGCATTATCGTTATATAAGCATTATTTTTCAATTCCTCTGGTCCTATGTAGCCAAAATGGGCAATGTCTACAGAGGGACTTTATAATGTCTTATAAGGGCTATTAATTGCAATAGAATAACATTCAGTAACTTGTGATAGGTACTATTTAATGAAAATTCTTGATTTTAGTTTTTGCGATTGATTTATTATTCATGGTGGTAAATTGGAGACAGCTGCTGAAATAACAAATAGATCTGATTCATGTGATTCTCTTTTTTGAATCTCTTTTTTTCACTCGTATCTACTACTCAGCTTCCTATTCAGCTTTGGCTGATTTCTGTCTCTTGTTATCTGGTACTACTAAAATTAGATTTTATTCTTAGATCCCACCAACACAATAGACAGATGTAGACCTGTGTTCATCAGCAGCAAAAGTATCCTGGGACAAAAGCTAATGAAAACCTTTGTTGATGTACTGAATACATACAGGAAGAGCACTCAGACCAAGGAGGTGTTAAACCATGGGGTTATGTCTTAATACTTGGGCCTCACTGATTTCGGTCAGGCTGTTTACATACCGAGTACTCAAAACAGCCTCAGCTTGCAGGAAGCACTGGAAAAACAGGACCAAACCAGAATATTACAATTGGTCACATATAGCTAACTGGACTTAATGAACAGGGAAAAGAAAATATTTTAATTGTAGAAAATCCATTACAGACAGTTAATGATTAAATTGAAGGTTGTTATATATATTTATTTACATAATTTTAGGCAAAGTCCTATTGTGCTTTTCAAGGATAAACCAAAAAATTCCAGTGTTTAGTGAAAGAGAGCACAGAGCATTTTTTATGAGTAACTAGTATTTAGGTAGACAGGACTCTAAGCAACAGAGGTGTAAAAGCAAGACAGCTATCTGTGAGAGAATTGACATAAACTGTTGAGGAACACAAAAAGGAGGAGGACAGAGTTATTGACTTAGATGTAATAGTGAGTTAGCTGATGCATTTCAGTGTGTCCTTAAAAAGTGAATCCTGCACATGATTTGTGTCCAAATGCTGTTCAGAGGAGCACTGGAAGGAGCTCATAGATTACTTTGGAACAGGCCAGTCATTGCTGCATTTTACAAAGTGATATTTAGGGAGTCCTTATTACAGGTACCTGACCATTTTCTGAGTGAAAGATTTCTTCTCCTTTGTGAAATTTAAAAACCTCCTCACTCAGGAAATGTCTGCAGAACAGGTGCTATTTTTTCTTTGTGGAAGACAGAAGTGTTGCTTGTTGCACATGCAGTTCTATTAACCTATACCTACACTGTACACTCATTCTGTTTCCACAGCTAAAGCAGAATGGTAACATCCTTTTAGGGCTTATGTTTAATGCACTTTCTGAATTTCATGTTGATACAATGCTTCAGCTGAGCCTTTTTCAGACTATACTAAATTTATGAGGCAGAATGACAATGCTTAAAGTTGCTCTGATAACTGCTGAAGTCCATGGAAAAACATCCATTAACTTGAATTGCTCCTGGTCTAAGCCTTTAATGACAATGGAAGCCCGCATTAAGAATAGAGAAGGCACTGCCATTTTGGTATATATGAAGATTTCTGTGTATTTAGTGCTGTGTGTCTTACTGCTCTATGCAACAAAGGAGTCTGCTGGTACATTTAATGAGTAACTACTGACTTCATGACACTTTGTACATAGTCCCTTTCTTTCTGTAAGATCCCACAGCACTTTGTGAGATATTGGTAAGTTGAGTTACCTCCAAGGAAGACTTACTGTGGGCTTAGGTACTATAAACCTTCCTTCAGCAGTGTGTCCTGCCACAGTACAGACTTTGGGTCAGCTGGCAGGGAATGGTTTGACACCATGCAGACACAGTGCACAGCAGCTGTCTCTGGCCCCAGGTTACCTCTCCCACTCCAGCAACTCTTCAGCTATTCACAGCAATTGCACAGCAATAAAATAGTTCAGTGTAGCAAGTGGGTGGACATTAGTTCCATGTGAAACTGCAAAGAGAACGTAATTACTGTAGGCAGAATATAATTACTCAGAGTGGAATTTGGCTCGAGCTTTATGGGCTAAAGCTTTTCTTTAGAGACAAGTACTATTAGATTAAAGAGCATAACCAGTCTGTGCTTTTGTTTTAGATTTCAAATGGAAGATGGTTAGTTCATGAGCTCTGAGCACTGCGATGGGGCATTAGTTCATTCATCTGTCACCTGCATGAGTGCTATTTCATGTTGTACTTTCTTGAACGTGTATAGAGTTAGTCTCACCAGAGACAAAATCAGTATTCACTATAAAGCTATGCACCTTTTAAAGCTATTAAACCAACCCCTTCACCCTATTCTACTAAGTTTCACCCTAATCTTCTGCTTTCTGTTGCCTACCTCCCAGAAAGCAGAAGAGTTTTCAGAGCGACTTTAATACCATTAGCCCAGGGTCTTCTGTCAGTTTTCAAGTTTGCAGGTTATTTTGTATTACCTTGCTGAACTGGTAGACAAGAGACATTTTATGCATTATTTATACTGGTCATTCAGTAATATATGCTAATCTCAAAATTACAATGAAAAAAAATCTTTTATTTTAGATACATTAACAAGTTCTGTAGCTCAAGTTCTAAGGGCTAGTACATTGGTTATGTGGCATATTTTCTTCTGATTGCACTGCACTGGGAGTTGTGTTGGTCAGAAATACAGAGCTAATTTCTATGTGAAAATTTTGTAAGGAACTATTGAAGCTGTGCCCTTGTTTTATGCATAGTGCTGAAGCCTTCATTACTCTTATCATGTTTGGTTTTGGTACATCTACTATACACACTTTCAGGATGAGCAATGAAGATGAGCAATGAAGAAGAATTTCAGGAAACGACCATGTTCTCTGGTCTTTATAAAGTACAGACACGGGATCCAGGAAAGCTGGACTTCATTAAAAAATATGTGTATGCAAAAGGAATCTGAAGCCTTTATGTTGGCATTTCGTAATGTTGAGTGAATAATTTCACAACTTTGACATTTCTCTGATGTAGAATTTTTTATGACATGATATATATATTTTTCTGAAAATGTAGTAAATGTTTGTAAGATTAATTAAAAGTTAATCTCCTTGCTCCAAAATCTGTCTAATTTGAGGCATGATGAAGTACAAATAACTGATAAGAAAGATGTTTAGAAACGCAAAAGATATGGCATTGGCTCTCGGAATTTGATGACAGCTTGTGTGGATTAATGATTGCCAATTGTAGATGGGGAAATTCATGCACAGAACAGGAAGGAGCACACAAAAGCTGAGGTTAACTACAAAACTGCACTGGTGCAGCGCTCTTTTCCATTTTCCTCTTTTGTTGCTTAAAACAGTTCCTTTTCATTAGGCTGTCTAGTACAGGAAAGAGATTTTTCTGAGCATGAAGTAAGATAGATAATGTTCCTTACAATGAAGTCATCTTTACAAAAAATACATTAATTTTCAGTGTAGTTGTCCATTAGTTTACTTGTCAGTACAGTTTGGGGTTTTTGCATTGTAGGAGCATCGGTGACTTTAGACCTGGAAATCTGTTGTCAGCAGGAGGAAAGAGGGAAGAGAGAGTTAAATCATAGTTGATATGGCAGTGTTCTTTCACATCATCATTATTTAACTGCTGTGACATTCAGTCCATGAAAAAAAATCGCGTGGGTTTTAACACCTGAAGGCATGAACAGAAATGTGGTTTGTTTTTTTTTTTATTTTATTTTATTTTAGAGCAAGAGAAAGGACCAAGATTGACAGCACCTAGAAAGAACAATGCTTTTCTTAACCACACAATATATATAACAGAGGAAGCAGTTGTAGCAACATCCTTGAAAAAGGCCAAAAGCGTGATGCAGGGGACTTTGTCACGGAATTAAAAAGAAATTCGCTCCTACACTTTCCATGTTCCTGATCTCTCTATTCAGATTGCTAACAAGGGTGCTGAATGACTAAGGCCTGCACATTTCTGCCCATCTGTCTGCTAAAATATATTAACTCATGTAGCACAAGTCACCACACACTCAACAGATGGTAACAGCTCCCAATCACTTCTAATTTAACTCAGCTTTGGACTGATAACCCAGAGCTTCCATGAAACTCAAAGGGAATCTTTTGTTTGTTGAGCCAATAAAAATACAAAGCTCTTTAATGTTACCAGTTTTCGGAAATCTTAATTGTGTCATAGACTCTTTCTACCAAACTTTCCTTTTGTTGTTTGGGAAAAGAAACATACTGAACCAAATTACACTGCACTGCTGGAGATTTAGAACTGTCAATGAAATTTTATGGCAGATTCATTTTGGTACCTGAAGCAGTATTCCTATGTCTCTGGGCATCAGAAGCTTGCTCTGGGCTATTATCCACTTCCATCACCAATGCCTCCTATTCACCTTCATACCCAGATGCAAGAGTGTTAGTATGTCCTGACTGGGTTTCTGTGTACAATACGTACCAGTCTCCTCAACGTGGCTGACAGCAGAGAAGCTCATGAAGTGCAATCCAAACTTCAGCCACCACAGATGTCTTGCCAGATCTAATTTTGGTGTCCACACCAGCACAGAGTACAGTCAGTCACTGGCAAATGTCTGGTTTATGCATTAACTCTAGTCCTTGGGGAAACGTTCATACAGACCATGTTTCCCACAAAAGGATGTGCATGAAGAAGTTTGTGGCAGCCCAAACTGGCAAATTTATATAGAATAACGCAGTTTTGTATTGACATAGCAGCTCTGGTCCCAGCACTGGGTGAACACAGTTGTTGTTTTGGACTCAGTCTCATGTGTTGCAAGATATTGGAGACCTACAATAGTAATAACTGGAACAGAATTTGACATCCTGGGAGAAATCCAAGTATTTAAGTGAAATTACCTGTGGTTCACCTTGTCATAAACAAGAATTAAGTCTCTAAGAATAATATCCATAATGTCTATGACGTATTAAAACCTTAAGGAAGAGAAAGTGGTCATTCCTATTTAAAAAAAAAAAAAAAAAAAAGAGAGAGAAAAACCTTATTTGCTTAAATTTCAGCCTATTTCATCTCTTTATTAAAAAAATATACTGTATTGCAGTGAACAATATCAACTTCATGTTAATTCAAGAATACTTTAGTGAAATTCTGTGGTATGTTTTATATAGAATATGAGTAAATATTCCTCTAGATATATCAGCCAGACTTATATTTTATGAAAATAGCACACCACTTCAAAATATTTTTATCCCTCCAAGAGCTTTTACGTTAATAAAATGACATGTAGAAAGATCATTCAAATGCCTCAAGTAGCGCTAGATAGTAAAAAGCTGTATTATCAGGCTATTTTTTTAAAAAAAACATATTTTCAGAAGTTATGGGCAATCTTAGGCATTTCTGTTTGTCTTTAACAATGAGTTTCAAAGCAGCTACTTACACTTTTTGGTGTGCTGCCCTGATTTCAGATGTGGTGTTATTTTGTTTAATGGTAATTTTGTTCTATGTGAAGGAATTCACTGCTCTTTTACATTCATTTTAATGACGCAGAACCCGATAGCTCTGCGTTCTTCACATGACTGCATGGAAGATAGTATTTTCCATTGCTCAAAAGGAGTAACAGATTAATTTCACTAATTTTTCCATTATCTTCATATTTAAAATAAAACACAGTTTGATGTACATATGACTTTTTTTCCTTTCTATAACTGTTAGAAGTGTAGGGATAATAATACTTGCCACGTGCATGTCAAACTAACTTGTTCATAGGTATCTTACTAAAAAGAAAGGAAGGAAACAGCATTTGTTTGCTATTTTATAAATAGATATATGTATATACAAACAGTATTCAGGAATAAGTACAACGGATTAAAATGCAAAAATTTAACTACAAGTTTTATCCTATACATATAGATGCTTAGTTATGATACTGATGCTCTCTGTTCTCTTACTACCATTTCCGGATATTTATCATGGGGATAAGAGAAAAAACTTTCTGAATGCCTTGATCCACTGTCTTTTGCATGCCTGCAAAATGATGTAAAGCACAGAAACTTACTATAGGTGAGAAGTTGTAGAATCAGGCCTTAATATGATTTGGACAATTTGCTTGAAGTAATTACTTTAATCTCTTTTGATTCTGGTTTTTTCACTTGACTTTTTTCATAATCGCCTTGTCATTGCAGGGATCCTTACCTCATCAAGCTTTGTTCATCTTTTTTCTGTTCAAATGGTGCTGAGATGAGTCAGTCTAAAAGAGAAGAAAAATTCAAAGAATAAAATATAGTTTTTTAAAGCATCCTCTCTTCTGTTTCCCATTTGGTAAAGTACAACATTAATACACATGCTCAAGTTCTCAGATGCTTGTATTATGTATGGCTTGAAATATAACATCTTAGCCCTGATCAGTTTTCTATCCCACCCTGATATGCTGAGGTCAATCATGCACTGGAAAAATATTATTGCTTAACTTAAGGTCTGAAGTTACGAGTAGATGCCATTAATGTGGGAATGAGTAGTAAATATTTTTTGTTCTGGAAGTCAGGCTACATGATCACAGTGGTTTCCAATTACAACAATCTGTAAAAGGAGATACACTGCTCATCTCCCTGATCTGGATCTCAGCTGGAGATATATTTGGATCATCTCTGATTGTAAGAGATGATTCTATGAAATCATTATCTTTCATCTCAGATTGTAAGAGATGGTTCTATTAAATAATTTTTTAAAACTTTTTTTTTTTTTAATTTCAGCACTGCTGAAAGTCCCAACCTCAGGCCAGTGCCTTTTTATGTAAGGCACTGTGTAGGTATGCAATAAAAGAAGCCCTGATGCCATTTCCTAACAGAGAAGGACTGCCTGGCAGATCACTGCTCTCTTCTTCATCTCCATTTGTTTCTACTCCTGTGCCCTAAAGAGAGTTACATATCAGACACAGTTCAGCATGTTGATACTTCTCTTCTGTCCTTTCCTGCATCATAGACAGTTCTTTAAAGCCAGTTTTGAACAATCAGAGGCAACTGCCAGAGCTTTAGGTTATGAGAGAAGTGCCTTTCTATGCTAAGTTAAGTAGTAAATAAAGTAATTTCACATCAAGGTGAGAGAAGGGGACATCCAGACCTTGACTAGGTGTAATGTGAACCTTCTATAAATTCTTTACCAAAACTTATTTTCTTCCCACTATACAGTTCCTTTCTATTTGATATGTTCTTTAACTGCATTGATATGGGTTGGGGCAGAGGGAGAGAGCCCTCTATCCCTAAGCTTTTTTGTAATCTCTGCCCAATAAGTTGTCTCTCTTTCTAGCTCAGACTTCACCACACTACCCTGGGGAATTCTTGTAGATGTGAGAGTTATCTGTGCTTGCAAATCGTTGTGAAACAGACAGGATGAGAACACTGGCATTCTGGGTCCTAGATTAATGCTTTGGTTGCTGCACCATGTTAGTCCTCTGAAGACAACCAACAGTGACAAATGACTGCAAATTGCTTAGTTTTGCTCCCGTGTACAAAACATACCTTGTACCTGAAATTCAGAAAAAAGAAATATTTTCAGAAAATGTTCTTTCAGTTGGGCTGGAATGACAACTTGCACTGTAGAACTAATTCTGCAGTTCCTGGTCCTCCTCTGAAATAAATCTTCAGCTCTCTAGTGACTTGAACGCAAATAGATAAATTTATCTTGCTTAACTTTAAATGTACTGGTTTTGGCCATCTCTTTGGGAAGTATGACTCCACAGATTTTGACAACAGTTGTAGCTTGATTCACAAGCACACCACACTAAGAAAGAGAACTTTGGATATTTAGTTTAATACAATTCATACCTTACTTTTAATTTCACTCCTTAAAGAAAAAAAATATTTCCTAATGGACTTTTTCTAAACAGAACAGGAAAAAACAGAATAAAAAACTTATTTTTTTATACTTGTTATAAATGGGCCTGCCAAGTGGTGAATCATTTGCAGAGCGGAAGGTTAAATACACATAATGTAAAACAGCATCTCTAAAATGTTAGGAATAGCAAGATTTAAATACTGAATAATGTTTCTGGTTGTAGTTGGAGCTTAAGCTATGAAGCATTAAACAACTGCTGAAACCATTTGACCCCACCAAGCTTGTAAACAATATGCATTTTATGTTTAAAAATGTCACCACTTCAACTGCTGGCATTAAGAAAGGTTGGCAAGGTGTCTGTAAATGTAAATGTATTCAGCTTGGCTTTTCCCTCCCCGGTAGTCACTGGTACACTTACTTTCAACTAAGAATGAAGCAGAACGGCTGATAATTTTTGAAGTAATTCTTTATTCATGTCACTTGCACTCTGAGCATTCTGGTTAGATGGTCTTTTTTAGAGGAGTACATCCTTATTGCATTGACTGTTTTCTTACACTATATGCATAAATAATTTTAAATTAAATGGTCTGCCTACTAACAGTAGTCTAAAGTTGCAGCCCAAATATCATCTGGACTAACCCATTAGATCTCCAAGGCTGCTATGTGATTCTTATTCTTTTTGGCCAGTGTTGAAACACTCAAAGAGACGGTATTTCAAACCTTCTTTCCTGGTGTAGTTTAATATGATGATTGTGTGGACTGACTGTCCTGCTTAACACAGCAGGGACCACCAGAGCTAAAAGAATGATTTTCTAGAGTTTTGCCTGCATTGAGGCTATCTAAGCCTCAGCTGGAATGATTTGTACCTATCGTGGATCATCATAAAGGGATATTTCCTGCTAGTTGCCAGTACATTTCATGTGCCTATCACATCAGCCTACGTCATCAGCCTACATGAGCTGGAAGGATGTGAAAAAAACCCACAAACAATAATGATTCAAAGACATTGTGTATTTTTTTGTAGGATTGGTATTGTACAGGATGTTCATTGTCTGACTTCAACCCTTTTAAAACCTTCTACTTTCCTTGAATCCTGAATCTTAGAGAAAACCCTGGGTTCCTGAGCTCTTAATTTATCCTACATATAAATGTCAGTATGTTGGAAGAGGCCAGAATCCTAGGGTACTGATCATCTTTGGGTACTGATGATAGCCCTTGGGTACTTGGTCATATATACCAGCAGCGCCATACAGCTTTTATCAGATGTGCCATGCATTAGCTCTCCTTCAGGGAAGAAGCACCCCAATCATGTTGTAGCATGCAACTTTCCCAGGAAGAAACACGATGGTTCTTATTGCCATACAATGGAAGCAAATAACTTCTATTTATTTAAGAGTGAAAAATACAGATGTGAGTTTTATGACACTAGAACAAACACAGCTTCAAAGAGATGGGAAACAAGGAGTCAAATGATAAGTTAACACAATGCAGAAAGACTGACCTTTCTTGATAGGAAAACAAAAAAAACCCAAGTCCAGGAAATTCTGCAGGAGATGGTTCACTGAACAGCATATAAAAAGGTCATAGCATCATTGGAGAGGGAATCTTCTCTACATTTTATGAAAAGGCTTCAGATATAACCTACTAAATGAGGCATATTAGGCACTGTAGGAGCAGTTCACATTTGCTATGGCCTATGCAGTTACTGTTCAATGGATAAATAGAGATACATGGGTCAGAGAGTCAGCTTGCATAAATTAGTGTGGCTGCCTTGAGATCGGTGGAGATCTGTCTATACCAGCAGCTGAGGTTGGTTGTTTATTTCTAAGACTGTCAAACCTCAAAACCCAGTTAGAAAAAAAAAAAAGGAAATACTTGCTTACCTTTCTTAGCTGTTTTTATGATACTTACCAAACTTAACTTCTACATAATACAGTGGTAGTAAAATTACAGACATAACATGCAAAACTGTAACATGTGGGATATACCTATCATGGTCTGTAATGATGAGCAAAGAATACTGAAAAAGACATTGATGAGTTGCAGGTGTTATAAAACATTTCTTTTCTTTCAAGAGTAACAGCTGATTTCAAAACAGTAATAGCTTTGCAAGTGGATCCTCACTGTGCAAGAGGATTGCCAAAAGGTTTGCTATCTAAATTAGAAAATTGGGCAGTAGAAACACAGGTAAAGAGGCATGGCCCTGGTCATATTCCAGACTGGGCTTGAGTCATTTGGGCCTTGTCACAATGTCAGTGATTGCAAACTGCTTCCTGCAAGTAAGCAGTTCTGTGGCTTATGTGCAGTTTAAATTTGGAAATGCATCCTGTTCCTGTCCTCTGTCTGCCTCCTTGCTTGCTCTGTTTCAGACAAAGTATCAAAGAACAGTATTCTGCACGTAATTGCCCCTTGTATATGCTTCTGTGCGACTCAAGATTTGTGGCAGGTCTATTTTAAAGACTATAGATTTTGGTGTAGTCTTGTCGCATTGCTGGAATGCTAGTCCAACGACAGATTCTCACAGGATGTCACAAAAACAATGTCTACCTGCAGAAAGAGAAAAAAGAAGATGAATTGGTACAGGAGAGGCTTTGGGTAACCCTACAGATTTTGGAATCCAGACAAAAATAAAATTCATATTGTTTCCTAACTCTCAGTGTTTTGCAGCACTTATGACATCACCTGTTCAGAGAATTCTGGTGACATTCAGTTTGAATATAGAATTTGTATGAAATGTTCCCTCCCTCACACAGATGCTGTATGCTGGAGTTCACAGTTTATTTCACTCCCTTCCACAAATTGCAGATATTTGGGAACATAACACACACACAAAAAAACCCTATCTGACACTAATGACCTTACTTGTAGCATGCAAAACAAAAGCAAAACAGTAAAATAAATGAAGGGGATGGGGGAGGCAGTGAGGAAGATGACTATCAGAGATTTGACATGGAGGTGACCTGTTTGCTCCTCTGACTACTGTGGAGCTAATTAAACACAGCATCTCTAGAAATAAAGTGCTGGAGAGAGAGAAAGTAGTCAGTTGCTCTCACTGCATATGTCACTTGGGATTATGATTATACCCATTGCTAAAAGGCACTTGAATAAGCAAATGTTGTTTTGCAGGAAGCAGGAAAAAAATTCCATCTATCGTACTGTACAGCTAGACATGAAATGTATAATTCTGGTAATGAGCACTGGAAGTATGAGCTGTGGTTTAAGCCATTTGAGTTATATTTTAAGCCTCCCTTCCCCCACTCTGTTTAAGGAGAAGGGAACATGATTTTATGTAACATGCCATTTTGTTGATATAAGAGTATATATCTCAGGCTGTATGCTGAAAACTGTCTTAGTGCTTTAATATTTTTGGGCTTTATTAATGTTGTGTTGCTGTTTCAAAACTCCTCCATCACTGGCCATGCTACCGCAGCCTCGCACCCTGGCCAGGGCAGATCACCCAACAGAATTCCTGCAGGGAACGTGTTTGAATCCCAAGAGATTTTGATACGTTTTTGCTTTTGTATTTCCGATGCTCGCTTATTTTTGGAAAGGATCTGATGGGACTACTGCAGAACCCAAACCTTCAAAACCGTGAACCCATAAACATTGACAGTAACATGTGGGCCGTCAGTGTCACCGTTGGTCTCTGAAGTGACACCCGTGCTCCTTCAAATGTGGGATGTCCCAAGGGCTGAAGGCCGCAGTGGGCACCAGGTACTGTAAAAGAGATGCAGTGTTTTTCCTCTCACGATAGTTTCAGCTCCTTTCCCACAGACAAGTCGCACGAAGCCGAGGCCGACGCCTACGGTGTACGGCGTGCCGGGCCCCACACCCGGCCGCTCGGCCCGTGTGGCGGCTCCC
>NW_009612265.1:0-34371 GCF_000690535.1 Cariama cristata
TCCTGGGTTGCCTGTCCCTTCTTTCAAAGTGGGTTAACTCTCTTCTTATTCCTGAGTTCCAGCCAGAGCTCTCTGTTCAACCAGGCCGGTCTTCTTCCCTGTCGGCTCATCTTGCGGGACATTGGGACAGCCTGCTCCTGTACCTTTAAGATTACCTCCTTAACTATATTTGAGCAGTAATGGATGCAAAAAACAGCTCATTCTGCATGTCATCTTTAAGCATGTGGAGGAAAAAAATTTTATCAGGAGTAGACAACATGGATTCAGCAAGGGGAAATCATGCTTGATCAATCTGATAGCCTTCTACAATAGCATGACTGGCTGGGTAGATGAGGGGAGAGCAGTGGATGTTTGCCTTGACTCAGCAAGACTTTAGACAATGTCTCCCATATCATCCTCATAGGTAAGCTCAGGAAGCGTGGGTTAGGTGAGTGGGTAGTGAGATGGATTGACAACTGGCTGAAAGGCAGAACTCGGAGGGTCATGATCAGCGGCACAGAGTCTAGTTGGAGGCCTGTAGCTGGTGGTGTTCCCCAGCGGTCAGTTCTAGGTACAGTCTTGTTCAACTTACTCATCAACAATCTGGATGAAGGGACAGAGTGCACCCTCAGCACGTTTGCTGATGACACAAAACTGTGAGGAGTGGCTGATACACTGGAAGGCTCTGCTGCCATTCAGTGAGACCTGGACAGGCTAGAGAGTTGGGCGGAGAGATGAAGTTCAACAAAGGCAAGTGTAGGGTCCTGCACCTAGGGAGGAATAACCCCATGCACCAGCACAGGCTGGGGGTTGACCTGTTAGAAAGCAGCTCAGCAGAGAAAGACCTGGGAATTCTAGTGGACAACAAGTTGACCATGAGCCAGCAATGTGCGCTTGTGGCCAAGAAGACCAATGGTATCTTGGGGTACATTAAGAAAAACGTGGCCAGCAGGTCGAGGGAGATTATCCTTCCCCTCTATTCTGCCCTTGTGAGGCCACATCTGGACTCCTGTGTCCAGTTCTAGGCTCCCCAATTCAAGAAAGATGAGGAACTACTGGAGAGAGTCCAGCGGAGGGCTACGAAGATGATGGAGGGACTGGAGCATCTCTCTTATGAGGAAAGGCTGAGGGAAGTGGGTTTGTTCAGCCTGGAGAAGACGTGAGAGGGGATCTCATCAATATTTACAAATACCTTAAGGGTGAGTGTCAAGAGGATGAGGCCAGACTCTCTTCAGTGATGCCCAGTGAAAGGTTAAGGGGCAATGGGCACAAACTGAAACACAGGAAGTTCCATCTGACTATGAGGAAAAACTTCTATACTTGTAGGGTGGCAGAGCACTGGAAGAGGCTGCCCAGAGAGGTTGTGGTGTCTCCTTCTCTGGAGATATTCAAAACTCGCCTGGACACAATTCTGTGCAATCTGCTGTAGGTGAATGTGCTTTGGCAGAAGGGTAGGATGAGATGGTCTCCAGAGGTCCTTTCCAACCCCAACCATTCTGTGATTCTGTGATTTGCTGAAGATTTTGGGAGGTCTACGGGGGAATCTCAAAAAACACTAGACACTGATGTGTGGGAGTTGAATTGAGACCCTACTGGCTGTTCAGCTGAAAAGCTAGCTAGGTTCCTCTGAGGATGCTAGCAGTAGTATCAATTTGGGATCCGGCTGAAGAAAGACAGATGTCTAGCGGTAACTGAAAAGACATAGCAGTATCCTACACGGTCTCCAGAATCTTTTCCACCTTAATATGTGGTAAATAATAATTCAAATAAAATGTTGCATTTATATCAAAGATAAATTGAAACATCTGTGTGTATATTTGAAACCGGTAGTTTTAATAAAAATTGAATTGATCAATAGAAGCTCTTAAAGTGCATTTATTAAATCTCATATAATGCTTTGACAATATTTAATCAATATCACAGAGTTACAATATTTAAAACAGTATTAATTGTGATGTAACATTGGAGGGGGTGATTTGAGGTGGTCCAGTCACCCCATATTTTTATAACCTCACCACTTAAATAACTTAATTCAACCGGCATGGGATGTAGATATAAACCACCAAAATATCAGAATTACTGTGTTTATTCAGAGCATTTATCTGTGATTTCAAAAAGGTGTAAGGAAATGGAAAACTGGATTTTGAAGGTCAAATTATTCCACAGAATAACTCAACTGATACCAGCAGAATTATTATGAGTACGCATTTGCTTTCTGTCATAAGTGGTATGAGGAAAAGAGAGAAACAGTTTCACAGAGCTTCTAAATTAGCTTCATCTCATCTCTCCCATCTATTCTGTCCCAAATTAATTCACCCTGTCTTCCTTTGCTGCAAATAGCAAGAAATGAAAAACAACCCAAACTACCATCACGCTTCCTGAAATGCATTTGTCAATGGCAATTTTGAATGGAACATTTCCTACCTAAAGAGGTAGTTGATTAATTTGTTCATGTTTAAACAAGAGCTCAAGAGGCAGAACCAAAATACATCTTTGTTTTTCAGATTGCACAACCTGGAATAGACATAGTTGCAATCTAACTGGGAAGGCTGAATAGACATGCAGCCTCACCTCTATCATATGACATTGGCATGCATGCCGTAAGAGCCATGGGAGAGAGAAAGAGGGGCAAAGAACTCTTAATCATTGTTTTTCCCTGCATTGCCTTAATGCAAATTAAGTGAGGTACATCTGCATCTGTCCAAGGTACCTCTGTTAAAATCAAATTAAGATATTAAAATAGCGTAATTTGAAGCACTTGCTGGTATTAGTAAAAGGCAAGGTTGGGCGACAAAGAATTTCTGTTTAAGACCAATTCTGAAGAGCTAAGTCTAGTCTACCAGCTCTGTAAATGTTCACACATTGTGATTAGGCATTGAACATAGCAAAATAGAAAGTTTGCTACAGGTTAGTGCATTCCTCTTGCTAAGATGTTTTGTTTGTCTCAGTACCCGGCACAAAAAGACACTTGTTGAAACTGTTTTCCCCAGCTCACTCAGTGCTTTTGAACTAAAACCACTTATTGTCAAGGAGATCCCACACTGCTCCAATGACGATACCTATATTTTTTCCAAATTATCTGATGTGAAATGTTTTCTAGTTTCTCTTACTCATATGGCTTTGCATATGTGTTCTTCTAGAAGCAAAATATGTATTTTGACAAAAAATACAGATTATTTTTTTTTTCTGTATTTATCTATGGACTAATTGTGAAAATGTCTCTGATAAACAGATTTTGGAAGATGTGAGAATAATTTCACCAGTAATAACTGGTGAAAATAAACAAATATAAAGATATTTAGCGCACTCTTGCCCAGTAGTATTTTTTTCCTTAACTGGAAAGAAAATTGCTGTCATATTAGAACTGAAAATAAAGAAATCATAAATCCAAATACACAAAACCAAATAAACCCTGAAGGAATAATAAATTTCTCAGAGAAAATCAATGTCATAAGAAGTGAGCTATTATTTAAAAATAAATCTGTGAAGTACAATGACAGACAAAGCCAAAATGTATATGCATTTATTTTGTATGTGCAATAGAATGAGTTTTAGAAGTTCATTGGCAATTGTGTGTTCAATTAGGCTTGTAATACGGCACACTCAAATACCCTGTGTTTAATCTTCACTTGGACTAATAGCTGAAATTGCTCCTGAGGTAGTATTTCCATGTGTTTGCATTCATGCAATTGCACATTAGTGTGGCTTAAAATCCCTGCTTTAAATGGACTATAGCATAGCGACAAGATAGTACTCAGTCAAGAGGACAAAGTAGTCAGCTTGCTTTCTGTTAAGGAAGAGCAAAGATAATCCAGAAGAAAATATAGGAACTAATATGAAGAAATGTATAAAGATATAGAAACTTAGACACCATAATAGCCAGCACAGTCTGGCACAATCACTGAGGGTTTGGGTTTTTTTTCATTTTCATTGGAAAACATTATAAAATATTTTGTTATTGAAGAATTTTGATTGAAAAGTCAATAGATTTATCCTGGAATAAGTGAAGTCAAGATGTCTCACAGATTGTTCATTCAAGTATTTTATGTTCACATTCTCCACTAATCTTGAGACCTGATTAGAATATGTCCTACACCCTTTTCGTGGCAAAAAAAGTAGTGGTAAGGAATCATAGAAACAGTGAGTTAGCAAATGTGGCACATGGAGAAAAGTATAGAAAAAGACAAGAAATTACAACATGTATTACATTCTTTTTAGCAGGATTCACAAAAGAAATCAATTTGGAAATTACTGATGAAAAATACATATTTTCAATGGACAGTAATCTTTGCAGTTTTAAAAAAAGATCTCAATAACAGAAATGTCTCATGAGAAAGTTATTTGAAAGAAAATATATAATTTAACTATTTTTTCATATTTAAGAAATTCATCTTCTGAAAAAAAAATGTATTTTAAACAGACTTGAGCTTTCATTTTGGTTTAAGGACTTTCAGTTGAAGAAAAATAGAACAAAAATTCAAATGTAGATAATTCTTATACTGTGAAAATATCACTTCTAGTTAACTTCATGGCAAATGAAGAAATCACTTGAAGTGAACACACGAGCAATGCAGCTGTTACTTCACCCTGCTTGTTTTCTATGTGTTCATGATTAAACTCACTGGAAGTTTAGTTGCTAAGTATTCATATAGCTGACCTGTACTAACTACTGAGAAAGAGCCAGTTAGTGAGAAGAAGGAAGGAATTACTTCTGAAAAGTGACTAACTGTGCAGTTGAATGCAACCCTAGACGTCAACTGACTACATACCTTTCTCCCACATAGAGACCTGAACTTGAGAACTAAATTTATGTGTTTCTGGTTTAGACCTGAAACACACTTAAAATTCCTAGTGTTCAAATTTTAGAATTTAGTTGAGTTGGCTTCTGATTAATATAGATTTCTTATCTGATGGTACTACAAATATTAAAGTAGAAGCAAACTCTCCATCTGTGAAGGCAGCTGGTATGAAAAAAAATTTGTTTGGTTATGGTTTATACTGGTTCTTTGATTTTCTGCATTTAAAAGACTTAAATTTAATGACTGCCATTAACCATAAATGCCACAGCAGTTAATCCTATACTAAAACTGTATGTATATCTAGCAATTGTGGGTACTGAATGAGTAATGTTCTACTCCTTAGGCTTCCAGGCTGTATCTATAAAGGAATTTTTGTTAGAAGCCAGATATGTACACCTGTGTTTTATCAGCTAAATAAGTACATATATAATATTTTATCAGTGGTATAAACACTGTCTATAAACAAACGCACACACAGAGACACTGACACACACACATATTTACACTGTAAATATCTAAATAGTTACTTCCCACTAGGTGATATAAAACTCAATAAAGTAATTTGAAGTCTTACATTAAATTTTGCAAATACTCTTTTGACAGGCCCAATTTATAATTTATAAGCTGAAGGATAATCAAGACTAATTTAGGTTGTAATTACTCAGTGTTATGTCTGAAATAGATAATCACTTCCCAAAAATTGTATTTTTAGCAATCTCCATTTAGCCTGTTTTAACAAAAGCAGCAGGCACACTTTGTACTATGATATCCAGTAGAAGATGATACCAAAAATACCATCAAATACCATGGAGTTTTATTAGCAGTAATATAGTAAACAGAGAGCCTGTGGGTAAAAGGACACTGATCTGTTGTCTAGTGGCTCTTCTGCTTTATGTCTAGTTTTCCAGGTGCAAAAAGATATTAAAAAAGCCTTTAAGACTTCAAATGAGAAAAAGCTACCTGTCTATATATGAAAACTGTTTTCACATTTCTAAGAAAATTGTAGGTGTTTGGGTACTGTGTGTGCTGTGAAGACGGGGTACTCATTTTTCCTCCAGATGTGTTTCAGCTGTAATTTCAGCAGAAGTTTCTCAGGGTCTCTTGCTTTCAGTATTTCTTGCAAGTTTTTCTTATAGAGGGATAAGTATAACAGTAAATCCTGTTTCAGATATCAAAATGTGAACTTTAACTGTGTATCAGCCTATTTAAAGCACGTGATTCTCATTGTTTATACTAAACAGACCATTTATGATTATTTGCAGACTTGGTACAAGCTAATTTCCATGAAACCTATCCGATGCAATACTCTTCTTCTGCTGGGAAAGAGGTGGCTTTTTTTTTTTCTTTCTGGGAAAAACTTGGCTTTTTTTTTTTCTTTTTTTTTTTTTTTCCCCAATTCCCTTTTAAAACAAAATAAAACATTGAGAGTCTTTTTTTACAACATAAAGGAAATCTAGCCACATGCATTTTCTTTTACTTAGTTTAAGATGCATCCTGATGTAAATTCTTATCTTTCTGCTGAAGAATATGTCATTTTTGTCTGAATTTTGGAAGTCATAGTGAGATTAGTGTTCAGTGAAAAAACATTTCATAAAACCTCTCACTCACCATAATGTTTGTACTCTCCTTAGTAGTGTCTCTCATGAATAAATCATATTTCTAAGCTGATTTTACTAGTTACTAATGCTTACAAAATGAAAGTACTGATGGATAGTAGTGTTACTCAGTCTTTCCATGCTCAGTTCAGGAAATGTTGTGGCTAGACAAGAGTGATACAACAGAAGAAACAGACACCACATCTCTTTGCAAGGCTTGATGATGGCAACGTTTTTCCTGAGCTGATGGCAATAGTAATCTATTAAGCATTATTATTATGTTTAAGCCAATTACTTTGCTATTTTAGTTTTTATTTTACCATTTTCTTTTGTATAAATTTAAGAAAAGAGGTGAGATATTATTATCCTCTGACCCCTTTGCTAAAAGTGTCAATTATACCACAGTTCTAGACGTATTTCCTTCACAACAGTGCCTGCAACATGTTAGGCAATACCCAAACAAATTAGAAAAAAACTCTTCATTTTAAAATTTCTTTTCCTGGCGACTTTCAGTCATATGGTTAGTTGGTTACAGAATAAGACAGAGTAGAGAACTTAATATATATGCAAAGAAATATCTTTGTAGAATGAGGACCCCTAATTTTACCGAACAGTGTGTTTAGCTCTGGTATTGTACTGCAAATATCAGGTAGAGCCCTGTGAAGCTTTGATTTTCCAATTTATTAAGAATTTTCTCTGTATATCAAAACTAAATTAAAATACAGAAAAGAAAGGAAAAGTGTAGTATTGCCTGCCTTTTAATATCTCAAATGTAATTGTCACTGACTCAGGTTATACATATTTCCATTTTTATCCCTTGAAACCTGATGGCCTAATTCCATTTTAGCAGAGATGAATTTTACAGTCTTCTAGTCCATGGAGTTCATGGCATCAACAAAGCCCAAACAATTTGGAGCATTTGCTGCTTTTCCACATATTATCAACTAATAGTAAATTTTAACTCCAAAACTTAACATTGTGGTAGAAGAAGGTTTAGACATGTACCCTGTAGTTTGAAACTTAATGTAGCTTTGCTTATGCAGTTTTAGTAAACAAAAGAAGCAACATATTAAATGCTTGCCAGTTGTCATTGCAACATAATCTGGAAGAAGGTAGCTAATACTTGCTTGTAAATTGAATAGTGTCACCATTGTAACACGTTTATCAAGGAATTTGGAAAGAAAATCCATATAATTAATACCAATTATTTTCACAGAGTTTGTAGAATAGTAGCACTATAACAACATTTCAGGTAAAGTAATCCTCTAACTTACAACTGTTGAATTCACAGGTAATATAGGCACAGTTTAAGGAACTGTCTTAAGACACTGTCCCCTCTAAAGCTGGGCTAAGTGACCACTTAATAATTTCACTTGTATAGTGACTACAGTTATGCCTTCGATTACTGTTTCCTGTATGTGTATTAGAGGAAAAAAAAACAAAAACAAAACCAAAGAAAACTAGGGTTTTTTTATAGATTCCTACATATTAGTCATATAACCCTTCAGATACCAAAGATGGGGTTCATTTGACAGGACAGCTACTGCTCCAGGAGGACACAGATCTTCTTTAGTTGAGATACTGTGTCTACCAGTCTCATGCCAACGCCCAAGATGCTCCAGGAACTCTTAGATGGCTCCTTATGCAATGCCTGGGTAGCTGAATCATGCCTGTAAGACTGCAGGAGATAGCTGTTGCTGTCTATGAACTTCTGATTCCACATGATTCAGAATATTTTCCTGGAAAACTCTGCCTGAGGTTGCTCAGAAACTGGCTCTGTAAGAGGATAGCTTAGGCTTGAGAATGATCTGGTGGGTACCTTTAACAGGCACACAATGACAAGCATTTGTTACAGACTGCTTGAAGTTATCTCACAAATTTAGAGTAATGCCATGACCTGTGGATCAGACGCATCTGATGCATGGAATAAGAGTGGTTGTGTCACTTTGGTGTAATCAAGGATCGCACTACTTGGTGAGACAGTCCATCCTGAAAACAAAATCTACCCAGACGAGCTCAGCAGTATTATTCGTCCTTCATCACAACATCCCAAATTCAAACACAGGTCGGATACGTAAAGTTGTGTTTTGACAGAAAGAAATTTAGAGAGCTGTTGACAGTTGCCTAATGGTGACAGAATCATACCCTTGCATTGTGAGTTTATTTGTTTAAATTCTGGGACTGCTACCAGTGTTATTTTTGGAGGAGATTATTATATTTAAATGGTTTATTTGTTGGCTTGCTTGGTTTTTTAGTTTTTTTTGTTTGTTTGTTTGTTTGTTGTTTTTTTTTAGATCAATCCTACAATATTTTTCTTCTCTCTGTCCCATACACTCTCCTATCTATTTTGTTCTTTTTCAGCTCACGGTGACATACACTGCATCATCTGCTAGTATGAAAATTGGAACAAATAGCCTCTGATGGCAAAGCCATAGCATAAGTGAAAGTTTTTTGTAATCTTTTAGACTATTTTTCACATTTTACATTTTTGTCATGACAGCTTCATTTAAAACTTATGCAATCTTAGGGGAAAATGGAAATAGGTTATCTGTATTTTTTAAATGATGTGACAGGACTAAAATCAAGGAAATATATTCCCTGACTGCAAAATCATATTTTCAAGAAAACTTTTTTTATTACAGCAATATCAGCTATATGTAAAAAGTTTGAGATACCATTTCAATTAGATAAATGAAAAATTAAATATAAGACATTACTTTAGCTGTCAGTATTTACTTGAAATTCAAGCTTTCTGTGCAACTTGTCTGTACATTCAACTTTCTGTTATAAAATGTACAGAATGGTTACAATATTTTTCAATCCCACGAATGAACAAAGATATATAAATAATAGCATTATACCAATGGGAATGATAGAAAATATAAGAAGATAAATTAATCCTCACACACATTAATGAATTTTGTGGTGTATGTTCAAATATATAACCTGCCATGCTTGGGGTCATATGCAAAGAATATAATTTCCTACTAGCATGTTTCCAAGGGGAAAAAAATGGTGTGGGTTTGTTTAATCTAATTTAAGTTTCATAGTGCTCTTGGGAATTAGTGTAAATTCAATGTGGAATATTGCTGACAAATTAAAATTTGGAGTTTAAATAAGTTTGAGGCTATTCAGTATAAGATATTGCATCTGTGGTATTTCATTTGTAAGTGGAAATGTGGTAATATCTGGTAAGGGAGGATGGTGAGTGTCTTCTGCGTTATGAATCAGATGTCTGCCTATGTGGTAGAATTTCAGCATGCTTAATAGATAAGGCTCGTTTTAGTTTGTTTACATGCAGTAACATTTATGAGGAAATACATTTATAGAAAAGCAGCAAACTCATCAGAAAATAGCATGGTTTGTACTATACTAACTGGAAATACTTTTTTTTCCCTCTCTAATGTTAAAGAGAAATTCCTACCCCAACCTCATACTGCTTGGACAGTATATTTTGTGATAGCTTAGTCTCTGAAATTATAAGTGAGAAGGAGGAAAATAAAATTATACATTTTAAAAGAAAAATCCTACTCTAACACAAATAATAAATGATGATTAGATGCTGTTACAGGAAAGAAAAAAATATTCATGTTTTTTCAACTGCTAGTAATCCATTCAGTCCTTCCTCCAGACCTATGTTCTCCAAAGCTGTTAATGAAATTCTATTTTAATTTTGGGTGTCTCCAATAAAGGCAATTACTTTATTCCAGATTTACTCTGTCACAAGAAAGGACATATCACAGACTTCTCGGGCAAGACTCTAATTTAGCCCTGAAATGATACAATGCAAAGCAGACACTTGCAATTGTAAAATAAAACAACCACATTCCAAATCATGTATTTTACCTGTCTCTACCCTGTTGAAGTGGGACAAGAAGGTGTGCTATCAGCAGGTGTAAGACTACAATTTATATTACCTGCACAAGATATGAGCAAACTGTTTCAAATATGATAATGTATAGATTGTGGTCGCAAACTGTAACGGGGTTTGTCACAGCCCTCTTGGAGATACTTGACTAGAAACTCATTAGATTGCTGTATTGAGATTCATTGTTCTGCGATAGAAAAGAATAACGTGCTGAATTCAAGCAGGCTTTCTAGGTCTGCAGTCAGATCAGAGGTCAGTCTCCTATAATTTTATGGAAGTGGTTCTAATGGGCATGTTTATACTGCTAAATAAAAAAACACCAGGATTTGAGCTTAACAACTTGGTTTACTCTTTGGCTCCAATTTGGACAGCGCTAACCACTTCTTTTCTGTTCAGATTTTACCCAGGAGCAGACAGTTCTAAGCAGTGTGGTTGTGAGTGTCATGGATGAGATAGAATAAATGACAACTTATAGTGGATTGGGTTACTGAGGTTTATTTAAAAACCAGTGAGAGTAGAGCCTTTGCCTTGCCTGATTATCACAAGGAATTTCTCAGTTACTTCCCCCCTCAAATTCACATTCACTTGGTCTTGACTTCCCTTCTATCAGGGAGATCATTGCTGGTCTAGGAAAGTCAGACAGAAAGTCACCCATGATGTCCCTAGGTGCTCCATGATATTTGTCTCCATGGATCTGCTTCCATTTCCAGGATATTTTTGTCTAGGTCTTTTCTTCTCTGTCTAAATAGCCTATATTCAGAGGCACAATGCATGATCAGCCTCCTAACTGGTGTTTTCTTTATTAATTAAAGGTCTCAGTAAGTGCCATTTCTGCACAGTCTAAGTGTTATCAAAATTTTCTGCCAGGCCTTCCTGATTGCAGGTAGCAAGTGGTAGGCTCATGCTTGAGAGTTCAAAAGTTCAGTTTCCAACATTCACCCACACCCACAATCATCTGCTGTCTGTCAGCATGCACAATCTAAGGTATTTCTCATCTACCAAAGTGAGCCAGTCAGAGACTGGTCTGTCATTCTCCCTTTTTTGACTGTGGAGATATGGCCTTGTCTGTATGTCTGTATTGGCTCTGACTTTTTCCAGTACTACAAACTTCCAGGTGCTCTGTTCTTACGGACCACCTGTTCTGTTAGGTGAATCATTGACCTCATTGACCTTGGAGAAGGTTATCTCACTGTTAGACCAGTATAAAAAAGGAGCATAGTCAGACACAAGCCATCTAGCTTCTGTATTTCTCCCTGCCTCAGTTTCCTCATCTCTTTAAGCACTCTCTGGAATTTACTCAGTCCTCTAATACCCAACATTGTCCTGTGTATAGTCTCTCCTCCAAATAATAAAAAAAAATCCCTCTTCACTGCTGTCTTCTAGTTTGCTTCTTTCTCTTTTATGTTTGGAGAAAGACATTGTGTCCTTTTATACTCCTATGTGATCAGAGCTACTGGTTGGCTCTAGCACCTAATTGAAGTCTCTACTCCTTACTCCCTTGCTCTCCAATGATTCATTGCTTTGTCAGTCCTCTACTCATTCTTTGTATTTCAATGTCACTGGTGTATCATCACAGTTTTAGCATCTTTCGTTGTCGGCAAGACATAAGGTTCACATTCCCTGAGTAGACATCTACAATTTATGCACCTAAAGCCAGTTAACTTATCTCCTGTTTATACGCATAAGAGAGAAAAAGCCACCTCCAGAAGGCGATTCATATTAATTTAAGGTCGGCATCTAGGTATCTAGATAACAGATTCTAGTGGTGACTTTTTTCCTCCATTGACTGTATACGAAAGTATATTTCATGAGTACCTCAGGCTTAAATCACCAAACATAATGCTGTTTACCAGCTAGTGGCCAGGGGTTCTCTTATGTGAAAACAAAAATCCGTCCTGGCTTATCATGACATTTTAAAGCACTAATAGATGGACACTTAACATCTCTTATCCTGTTTGCGACATTATTATGAACAAGTGCAGGTACAGTAAGTTAATGTATACAGCAAATAAATGAGACTACAGTTAAGCAATGTTTGATTATGTCATACTTTTCTACAGTAGTTTCCAGGTTCTTGTCTCGTTTTGCCACTCATTCTGGTGTTCCTTGCTGTTTGATGCTGGTCAATGCTGTTAGGTTAGGACATTTTAGTTCTTCCTTGATATCCCTATCCCTGTTAGTCAGCCTTTTTCAGTCTTCTAGGAGCTACTTAGAGTTATTTTCTACTGTCCAATCAGATTTCATACAGTGAATCCTCAATTTGCACTTCCATCAACTTATTGCAGTTTACAAACTGCCCTGACCCAGTTTATATTGTCGCTGAGTATGGTTAGATATCTTTGTTACAAGGTCAGCTTTTCCCTAGTCCCTTGCATGGGAACTAGCTGTCTGGTTGTTCTGGGGAATATAAAACTGTCTGAATAACAACTTACGGTGATTATGTTAATAGCATTCAGTTTGTAAAACACTGCAAAAGATTTTTATAAAGCTCTGACTACAGGCTAATCAGTATCCAATATCTTCCAGAATTTTGATACAAACCTCCAAAAATCATAGCCAAACCAGATAAATTCAGAAATCAAATGGATTTTATATTCTAAAGATTGACTTATATATCTGTACATTATGATAAATACATTGTAAAAATACTATGCAGAACTCAGATCGTCACAAGTGCAACGTTTCATGCAGCTTACAGCATATATACTCAAATCATCTAAAGTTGGTCCAAAATAACCAGACTATTAATCCAACCATATCAGAACTATTTTCTGTCACTTTTTTAGTGGTTAATCTTATTCTTTTATTTTAACACAACATACAATGAAATCCAGACGAAGTCATTTCATATTAAAAGAACACGTTTTTGAAGGATACTTAAGTGAAGATCAGCGTAAGACACCAATTAGTGAAATATTGTTCAACTGCGAAGAAATGTATAGGGTATATTCAAAAAGCAGCTGAAATCTAGAAGGCAAAGGCAACTTTTGTGGGGGTTCCTTTGCATGAGTGCATTTTTTCCTTCTTCCTGTCCTAATGTTTCTAACATGCCTCAGATGGGGCTGCTCCTGGCTTAGCTTTATGTGTCAAAAGTAAGAATGATGAAAACAGAAGTTCTACCCAGTTCATGCTCATAGAGGGGTATTGGTCACTTTTTTCAAAATGGAGGATGTGATGAGGGCAAAGAATCAGTCTTATAAATTAGTCTGCAAATCACCATGATGCATGACAAACAACAGCTAACCTGCAGTCTTCTTGCATTTCACAACTATAATGTCACCTGTGAAAGAGGCAAAGAGTGGATGTAGTGAATGCAATCCACAGCTGTTACAGTTGGACCATTCTGCTCTCTGTTATTAACCATATGTCCCTATTCCGGTTAAGCTTAAATCCTAGTTCAGTGAGTTCCTTTTGGCACAGGCAGTCTCAAAATCCCATGGTATCCACTCAACATAAACAGTTAAATAAATGTTCTAACGTAACATAAGACTTATCATCTTCTTTACAATCTGATTTTTAACCTAGTTGCTTATCACACCATTTTCCAGTTTTAAAAAATGAAACAAAAGCAAAAGGAACTCATATGAGAGAGGAAAAAAAATCCATTGTTCTGGAAAAATTCCATTACTATCAGGGCTTGGAAAGTAACAATCAGAACAAGATGTTCACTCCTTAAGATCTCAGAAACCAGTGTTAGTGGTAGGAAATTATTTTCAATGTGAGGTAGTTTTTAGGTAAAAGTAACACCTTTTCACCCATCTACAAAAAAGAACTTGCTTGCTTTTCCTTTTTTATCCATCACTGAATTCAGTTGGGATTTTGATTCTGAGGAAAATAATCAGTACTTACTGTTGTCATGATTACACAAACTTTTGATCTTGTGCTGCCAGCTAGCCTTTTCCATTATCTTTTTCCTCACAATAAACTCTGCCTATGGTAAATTAAACTCAAAAATACTTTCTCTTCCTCGCTGCCTACACGGTCTTCTTAAATGGTCTTCTTCTGTCCAGCACTCTCAGTTGTAAACCCCACTGTCACCCTTCCCTCATGTCTTCCCAGTAACCATTTTTCTTAGAAGCTTCCTTTAAGAAGGTACAGTTTTCCTTCTTTTTTTCTCTATTCCTTGCTTACTACCCCCCTTACACTTCATTCAAGATTATTCATCTTTAAGGAAACTGGCATCATCAGAAGGATAGATGGAGGTGTAGGAAAGAAAAATTCACCTGCTTTTCTTTGTCTATTGTTAATTTCAAAGCAGATTTTATTTGGAAGGAAAATCCTTCCTAGTCTTTTTGGTCAAGTAGGCTTGTCTGTTTTTTTAGTATACCACACATCCTTTAAACAGCAAAAAGGAATTGTGAAGGGTTAAAGTATGAGTACTGCAGATGCAATCTTTAGGATGCTTATCTGCCAAATCCTGAAGTAAACCTTCTCTGAAAACTCAAACACTTATCCCAATGTTTTTAATTTGGTCAAAATTACATACATTAATAGGTGGATTACACAAAGCATGTCACTGGTAATTGAGTGCACCCTCCTTCTGCGTTACATCAAGCGTAAAGATCTTCAGTGAAAATTACTGAAATTCTGCTTACAAATGTTGATAATTTGTTCCCCTTTTTTTTCTTCCTAACAAATTCAGCATGACACTTTCATGCAAACTGGAAATTTTCCTTCTAAATGGCTTATGCCTAGCAAAGTTAAATATGAACCTAGCTTTTGTAACAGGAAGAGTTAAATAATTTCAATTATAGGTCTAATAACAACTCCACATACAAAAATTATTTATTTGAGGAAATCTTTTATTTTCTTTAATTAGTTTAGACCAAAACAGTCACCAAATAACTTATATTGAAAACATTTGCTATTCTTGGTTGCATTCATTAAAGATAATTTACTAATAAATAAAAAAAAAAATCTGCAAAAAACTTCCTATTTTATAAAATACACAAAATATTAGTGAAATTTATGATTGTTACTAGTATCTCTGCTAATTTGTCACTATATATTTTTCTCCATTGTAACCTTGACAAATTTTATGATTCTGGACACAAAAGTAAGCTAGCCAATGTTTATATTACTTTCATGTTTTATTAAGCTGTTCAGGACCCTTTATTATATTATTTTTGTGCAATCCAGTTTCCCCATTTGCATTACTTTTTTGATCTATATGGCTTACAGGAAATTAGACACATATTAGAGGATATACACTTCATTGTCAAGTTCTTGAAGTTTTCTAACACAGATTTTGAATTAGCAAGGCCAGCAGCAACTGTTCCAGTAGACCATTATTAAATTGAACACAGAGGCTGCTAAGAATGTTCTTAGGTTTTTGTTGTTGTGTTTTAGGTTTAAAATTACTGATTACAAAACTGTTGATTACAAGGTTTTTAGCTGAGTGGAAGTAATTATATCTTTGAATAGCAACAGATTACCTCAAGAACTTTTTAGAGATCTGTATTTTATTGAACACTTCTACTTTATTAACTTTGAATACATTAACAAGTACAACATGAGTGCAGAATGGCTTTTGACCTATGCGGTGCATGCCAGTTTAGTCTTGTTAGCTGGCAACCACCTATGGAAAAAAATATGAATATGTTCCTGAGGTATTGCCAACTCTTACCAAAGGATGCTTTACTTATGAGCAAATGTAAATGTTGAAACTGGTGGTAAAGATCTTGTATTTATAGTAAAGTATCTCTCAACTATATTGAGTATCTGCTTAATTGGAAGTTTAGCTTTTTTTTCCTTTGTTTTACCTAAAAAACTTTAAGACTAGTAAGCATATGGAAAGTTAGACCTAAAGCCCAATAAATCTTTTGTGGCTACTATCTAAGGATTGGAGTGTGAGAATCAATCTTTCAAAGTTTAACATGTCTTTGCTCTCTTTGTAATTAGTAGATATGCTCTTTCTTGTAAATATTTATAAATCGTGCAATTCAGAACACTAAGGAATTGCAAAGGGAATAAGACATCCAAATGTGAATAATACTTAGATTTATATATTTAGCAACACTGTCCTTGTGTTAAGAACTGGGTACAAACCTTGATCTAACATTGTAAGTTATAGCACATAGTCCCCACATAGCTTCACTTAAGACCAGGAGAGGGGTGGGGAAGAAATATAGGTACATTTGGGGGTTGAAGGATAAAATAGCATGTTGAATTATGTCTTTAATTAAAATGCTGCAATTTATCTAACAGTAGTTATCTGATACTCTTCTGATATTTCCTTCAGCTATTGTTTTGCTTGGAGCTGAAACAGTGGATATAGTGCATGGGGAAACCCATGACAGATCGTAAGATAACAAAGAGAAGAACTTTCAAAGTGGAAGATATTTTCCTTCTGTTTCCTTGGTATTTTTTGACTGTTTTGATCAGTTTTCTCCTCTTGAAACCAAATTTCATAGAATCACAGAATGGTTTGGGTTGGAAGGGACCTTTAAAGATCATTTAGTCCAACCCCCCTGCCATGGGCAGGGACATCTTCCAATAGATCAGGTTGCTCAAAGCCCTGTCCAGTCTTGAACATTTCCAGGGATGGGGCATAGGCAGCTTCTCTGGGGAATCTCTTCCAGTGCCTCATCACACTCATGATGAGTTTCTTCCTTATGTCAAATCTAAATCTACTCTCTCTCAGTTTAGAACTGTTGACCCTTGCCCTGTCAATTAAATTTATGTTCCTGCTGTGTTTTTAAATTGTTATGCATGGTTTAGTATTTTTTCAGTAAACAAAAAGCAAAAGAGGGCCACTGAAAGATCAGTAATACCACTATCATCACAATAGTATGACCCAGACTTTGAAAGGTTTTGGAAATTAGGGACATAGCTTCTAATTGTTGCAAATGCTTAAAGGTTCAGTTCTCAATATGGAGAAGGTACATGTGACTCTTTGGTTGTTGTTATTTGTTTGCTTTCTAATTTCATTTGTATCACTGTATTAGAAAAGACAAATTTATTATAGCTTTTGATGCCACATATATTTTTCCTGTCATTTTTTTCCATAGTGAATAACCTGTTTAGATGAGATGTAAGTGTTGTGTCTTGAAAACAAAAAATAAACCAATGGAAAAATTGAATGTTAAAACTTGAGTTTGTTTTAGTCTTTAAAACAAACAAAAATATATTTTGAAAGAAAAAAAACCTTTTCCCTGAAGAGCTGATGAATAGGAACTGAAATATTCCCAACAGTATTTTGCAGCTTCTTGTTGTCAAATGCGTAAGAAGGTTGTACTCTCCAAACATAGGTAACAATTTCTTATAATTTATAATTTCCCATGTGACATGATCACCTGAAAAAAAGATAAATTATCCTAGAAGCTACTTGTTCAATAATCCTGAAGACGGTTTTCATAACTCATCCTATGGTTATCTGACCCACAAAATGATTACCTATTTTTAACACCTTTAGACATGTTGGCTAACATTGGGCAGAGATTAGTGCAATTTTGCTAGCAGTTCTTTAATCTGAGAAGCTCTATTCTACTCTGTATTTTATTTTGTTGTAACTGACAAAAGGATTTAAATCTCATTGATGGGTCTTAAATTACTTACATTGAACGTCATAGCTATAAATCTATGGGATGTCATCCTGAGATTAATCCAAAATTTGTAATTCAAGTTATGTGACTCGTCTCCTTCAAAACATGAAGTTTGAGTTTATGCCATAATGATTATGTTGCCCTTGCCATCATTTTCTTTTCTACTTCCTGTCAGATTGAGGAGGTTAAAGGAGCAAAAATAATAAAAAAACCCCAAACCACTTTTTCTTTTTAACTGTGAATTTACTCAACATCAATATTCCTTGTGTATAGTATACAATACCATGTAAAACTACTTTTTTATAGAAGAAAGCTGAAGAGACAAATAAAAGTACAAATGTTGCATTCCTCCCTCAGAGTCCCAATTACCCTTCTGAATAAACCTGTGTATTTCATAATGCATGCACTGCATCATATATATTCATGTCCTGCACTATAAACAGAAATATAAAATCTGGACCTATTTTTAAAATGCCGTATATGATCCACAGAATGGAAAACCTGGACATTCAAAGCTGTTACACACAGGTTGAATTACAAGATGAGTGACAGGTGAGCTTTCAGCACAGGATTGCCATTACCCCATTAATTTGGTTCAGGAGAGCCGTATGCTTGGGTTACATGTGCTACAGAGGTCAGGAAGGTGAAGCACCTCCCTGTTGCCATCCGTGCCTCTCTTGATGCTTCAGGCACCCAAAGCCAAGCCCGTTTCAGGGATTATCGACATGACAAACAAATTGGCCCAGCTGCACAATGGTTATCTTCCATCACTCAGGAAAGCTGCCAACACCTTCCTGAGGAATTCAACAGTCAGAAAAGCAGTGTGTGAGAGTGAGACTGTGTGTGTGCATGTGCATGCTTCACTCTGTATATACGTGTAAAAGCTTGTATCTCAGCCAACCTAAGTGAACTTTTCTGATACAAATAGCTGCATTTCTTTTAGTTTGAAATCTCTTCCTCAATGAGTGTCACAGGACCTGTGAAAACAGTAGTGAGTCATTATAGAAAATGTCACAATATTTTACAAAAGGGATTGACAAGCATTACAAATGCGGGACCTGCAACTCTAAAATGTGTATTATTTAAATGTGCAACTCTAAAATGTGTATTATTTAAAGTACTGCTGGATAACAAAACACACGTTCATTTTATAACTAACATAAAATGCCACTGTTCCTGTCCTTTCCCAGTGAAAATTTGAGTAACTGCTGTGCAGTTTGTTGTGGTTAGTAGATGTTTGACCTCATTAAATGTTTTCTTATGTGTCTATTCCTCAACCTCAGTTGTCAGCACTGCCTCCATCTAGATTTGTACGCTCTTGGGAAATCTCTGCGGACCTATCGCCATGCCAAGGAAAGACTACAGGTGTCAGTGCCCTTCAGTCTTGAATCACTGTGGGATGTTAACTGTGTAAGCTTGTGGTGTCTCAAGCATTTGGAGTTTCATATGGCAGCGCATTCTATCCTACTAAAGAGGGAGAAGAACATCAGCTCTTCTTCTTTCATCATCTTGGATTTTCAGCATTGCAATATCTTTTTGTTTATAGATCCATCTCAGAAGGAACAGGTAACACATCAGTCAAAATTTGTAACAATGCAAAAAGCAGTGGTGAGTCTTGAGCCTTAATACTTTTACAGTGATACTGCCATATTCGCTGAAATAGAGTTAGACATCAAGAAGAATTTAGAGAAAATTAGACTTCAGAACTATAAAACTTGATGACAAATATTCTTTCCTTATGAAAATTTTATTTCTCACCTTCCATGGATTTATTATTGTTTTATTCTAAAATAAGAAAATATTACATAAATCAGAGCTAATGAGATATTTTTTCCCTAAAGGGTCAAATGCAGATGGTGTTTAACAGAACTAATATCAAATCTTATCAAATATTTCACATTACTTTATGAGCTTCATGAAATAAAGACTGTTTCAAACAAAACAGGAGGCTGTGTGTACAAACACAAAATCTAAAGAATATATTTTACTGGCAAAATAATAACTAGCATATGACTACTATGCTCTGATTGTTACTCCTCCCTACAAAATATTTTATAAGTCCATCCTAAATGAATATTAGTGAATAAATACCTTGTTGCAGTTTCACTTTGGAATGTCTTTTTCTCTCTCTTAATGAATTTAACATTTACATCACAACTTAGTTCAGTCAACCACTTGAAAAATAATTTATAATTACCTTTAAAGTAAAAGAACAATCAAGCATTACCAGCTATTCAGTTTAGTTTCATTTCTACATATTGTGTAATTTTAATCCATAACTCAAAACAATAAATTTTGATAAGGAGATTTTTATCAACCATGTTGGGCCTCAAGTAAAAGATCCTTCAGCATCTTGCTGTAAAGTTGCACAATAAAGGATCAGACACATTATGAGTTTGGTAACAAAACTCACTTCATTATGATTTATTGCCTATCAGATACTATAACCTACTTCAGAAGAAATTTTAGAAGGCCAATCAATTATGGAAGACATCGTCTGACATTCTGCATACTATATACAACATTAGTCAAAATATCATGATTTCAAGGCCTGAAGTCAAATCTTTTTCAGAAATCACAAGTTTGGATCAAAATATTCTAAAGCTTTATAGGAACCTGTGATATACCAAAATGTCTATGTATATATATACACATATATACACTGTTTTCCATTAATTATTAATATTATAAGTCACAGAAAATAGAATATTTTACTTTTGATTTACATATTAAGAAAAGTATATACTGATGTAAAAAAGGTGGCTACTAACATATAGGAAGTTTGAAATATTGTAGTTTTAATGATCTAACAATGTCAGGATGTTTCTGTGATGATCAAAGGATATAGGGAAACAAAGTTTTTAAGTATGAGTAATAATTTTTATTTGTTCAAGTACTATAGCTGGAGCAAAAAATTTGCATTCCTGAAATCTTGTCTACTCTTCCAAACTAATAAGGCTGATACTGAAATATTTATTCCTCAGAAGAGAAATAATAATAAAAAATAAAAGTATGACTTGTTGTGTGCTAAGGAAGTAATGAAACCCCAGTCTTTTGTTTTCTTTGGTGAATAATAACAGATTCTTCCCTGAAAACAGTTTCCTTTCTGCCATAACACAAAATAAGCTGATAGATATACTCCAGGAACAAGATTGTTCTGGCTGTGCTCAGAGGCCATATAGGGGCATAATCAAATAGCAGTCACAATTAGTATCATGATCATGATCATTCATGACAATTATATACTTTTTTTGTAGATTTTTCTCATTCATGTAGATTTTATGAATTGGGAATAATGTGAATATTTGAAAACAAAGTGGAAATTTTAAAAACAAATCAATATTCTCTGTCAAATTTTAAAGTTTACAGTTTGTCATTACAATTGTTTATACTGATTTTGAAGAAAACATATTTTTATTATGAACTAAGGATATTTCCAAGATGATAGTGGTAGTGATGGTGATAAGCAACTTATCACTAAGGAGGAGGGAGTAGTATTAATAGATACGTCCTATAGGTCTATATTCTCATGATATTTAGAATATTTTTTATATATTAGATAGGTATATTATTTATATAAATATTTGTATAAAATACGTGTACATAAACACATACACACATCTTCCTTAATTCCTAGCTTCTAGAACAATTCAGTCATAGAAGCACCTCTGTTCTCATGAAAAAGGAGTATAGTTTCTAGTACTTAGGGTAGAAGCAAATCTTTGAAAATGCAAACCCTAAAGGCTCAAAACCATTACAGAAACACAGAGAATTGAGAATGTGTTTTTAAAATGTATGTTGTTGACAATTCCGATTCCCGTAGTCATATGACTCACATGTCCAGCAGGGCTTTTTCACAGAATCTCATTAAAAAGATTCCCCTCTTGGGAGAAAAAAGAACTTTTAAGGCCTTAGGACAGCATTAACTCTAATTTACAACAGAATCTTAGGGCATGTTCCTCTTCTAACTTCACTGCATAAAATATATTGCTAGTACACAAGAAATAATAAACCTACCTAAACTCCACAGTAAGAGCAACAGGTGTATTATTTAGACTGAATCAAATTTTTGCTGAAAAGTATGGCCATGAAGCTTTTTATAATTGAAAGTTAAATTGTTTATCTTGAACCAACAGTTTTGGTAAATAATATATGCTGTGATCTTTCACTGGGTCATACACTATGTAAACTGCATACTCTATGAACCTCTACAGTGTAAAAACATGGTTAACCTCTGAGAAAGTTACTTCCTGAAATAAATAAATAAATATATGTGTATATATACACACAGAATTAGAGTGTAAATATATATATATATAAAAATGTGTTATTCCACATTTTTTCTTCACCACAGATTTCCCTTATAAATTTACTTGTACAAATACTGTTTTACAAATGCTCAACCTACAGATTTTTTTTTCAGAAAATTGTTTATTCTGCTCTCTCATGTTGTCATATGTAACTAGAGAACCACTAACTGAGCGTCTGACTCCTTAAAAAAAAAATTATTCGGTGTTGCATAAGGTCCAGGAAAACATCATTTTTTCTACTGAATGTAGAAGTCGGTGGGAAAGTACATTGCTGCAATGTGTACCAAGCTGTAGCTTTATCAGTTCAACATTTTGACTCTTCAGGGAAGTGAGCTGGTTGTTGGCGAACAGTGGAGTTACTTTGAAGAGAGATAGCTACATGATCTTTTGCCTCTGGAAACTTTCCTGGTTTTAATAAGTGGAAAAGGAAACAGTAGTTTTGGGCTTCTTCAGCACAAAATTGTAACAAGGAACTTATTGCAAGTAGCAGTTTTGTGATCAATGCACATGCCAGAATAGTGTTCAGCCAATTCTTTTTCAGCTACATTAGCCTAGTAGTGCTAAATTCTAGTGAAAATCCAAACACGCTGTTATTTCTATTCAGATCAGGAGATAGTGCAGTGAATAGTTAACATCAAGAAACAAAGGCAAAGGAGACTTACAGAAAGGTAGATAAGAATAATCCAACATGATGAACAAAGGTACCTGACTCTTTAAATAGAGTCCTTGCACAGGTATGTTCAGAAGTTTTCTGGATCTTTTTGAGACAAAAGAAGTGATGTAGCAGGAAATTCAGGCCACTGAATGGAAACCAGGCAGAAGCAGCAGTGGTACAGTGCCAGAGTCAAGGCTAACCCAGCAGCTGGACAGGGTCTCAGCATGTCCTGTGTTGCCAGGAACAGTAACTTAAGCCAGCATCTGACCTTCCAGCAGGTCACTGAGGGGAACCAGTACAGCAGCAGATGTGCATTCTGAGAGACCTGGCAGGCTATGTGAGATTCAAAAACTGGCAGGAAAGTTCACCGAACAGAGCCAGGACTTTGCCTGGGAAACCATTGAAAAGATAAAGAGGAAAGAGGTTCTGTTCAGACTGTATAGTCAGATTTGAACTGTTTAGTTCTGTTTACTCTCTGTGACCACAATGATTGAACATGATGACTGCTAATAAATTACTAGTGAAAGAGAATTCTCCAGCACATACCAGAGAGTCTCTGGCCCTCTCTATTTTGGAAATAAAAAAGGTATGCTGTAAATGCATACGCATACATTGTTAACACATGGTAAAATTTCTTTACTTGCTGAAGGGATTTGTCACTGTTATGGGAGAAATGTTTGCCTCCTAGACATTTAGTGTGTGCCATGTTAGAAATAAAACCAGCTTCTGTGAAGAGGAAACACCACTAAACAAACTACTGCAGTTCTTCACCCTTCTTGGCTTTCCTAACTACCTGTCCTCTCATCATTCTCTCTCTTTCATGATTGCTTTTCCTCCTGGGATCTGTGCATACCAGATATTTACTGTCATACTGACTCAACCTCTATTTCCCAGAAATCTGCAAAGCTATCATATTCATAGTATTTGCTAAACAGATCAGAATATGCAAGCCATGCAAAAAGAATATAGTTAAAAACTGTTTCAGAAGGGTTTTATCAGCACCCCCACTCCTCTCCCCCCCCCTCAAAACCCCACAGGCCAAGGTTGTGGGTTTTTTTACCTCAAATTCTCAACTGATCTTCCTGTAGTTTGCATTGTCCTAAAGGAGCACAGAATCAAAAAAGGATCCGTCAAACAAATTTTGATTTGAACATAAATAAAGAAATTTGGTCTCCAGACAGATAACTACATAAATCTTCCTCTAAATGTTACAGATGTCTTATCTCAGGGTCAGAATTTAGCCTTTCTACAAGAGAGGATGATTCTTTGCTACTATCCAGTCACTCTATAAAATACAAAAGTATAAAATAAAAATCTTACACTGTAAATAGAAAGTACTGACTCAGTACCCTATAGAGTTTTTTAATTTTTTGTCTTCTGTTTTGCCTAGAGTCAGCTGCTTTTCATTCAGAAACTGACTGTTTGCATCTTGGTAATGAAATTGGTTGACTCATTGGGAAGATATCCTAATTTACAGTTTTTGAAAGTAATCATGGAGGTATCTTAGACACATTCAGATACCCAGTTTTGCCTCTAACTGCTGCTAGAGAGACCATGTGAATCTTTTGTAGCCCCCATGTCATACCAGCCAGCAGCAGGGAAATGTCTTGAATAGCCTAAGGTGTCTCTGGTAGCATTAACTTGAAGCAGATAGATCAGTTCCTGTGTGTCTGCCAGAGGATAACTTGATTACTGTGTAAGGTCATGCGGCTCAGGAAGGAAAAACAAAAAACAACAAAAAAACCCCAAAACCAAACAAAAAACCAAAACCACCAAACCACAAACTTTCTTTTCTGCCTACGTTTATGAAATGGTCCCTCTGTAAACTGAGATAATTTTGGTAAGACTGGCTGTAGTTTAAGAGATTGTTTTTTCAGCCTTCATTAAGATAATTAATATCTCAACATGTTAGTAAAAGAGAAAGAGTGGGGTTTTATTATTATTTTAATTTCACTAGGCATTTTATGAAATGTGGGGTTATCTATTTATTCTTCTTGTCTACTGAGCTCTAATTAGAGGAAAAACAGGAAACCTACGTTTTTCTTCTGCTTTATAGATATTTTCTTCACGAGTATTTATAAAGAGTTTAAGGAAGCTGATTCTTAAAAACATGGATAGTTTAGAATTTCAAGCTCTCACTCTCATATGCCTCTACCTCTGTGGCCATGTGTCAGTGATTTATTTCTTTGTTAAGCCTATTTAATGCAGCTATTTTTTTTCTCTTTCCTAAACAGAACCCATCAGTTTCACCTTTCTTCTCCTGTTAAACAGATTATTATAAAATCAGCTGTTGTTATACTATCAATCTGTAATGATATATCATATTTTTACATATAGGAGTATTATAGTTTAGTACAGTAATTTCCTACATGAACTGATCTTGTGTCCTTGAATGTTTTACACAGCTGTATGCATTTCATGTGAAGAGAGAATTTTAGTCCCTGTTTACCCAGATTGCAGTACCATCAGGTAACAAAACTTTGAGAAGCCTTATCAGGGTATAAAAAGGAGACATTAAAAAGGCAAATGTTTACTTTAAAATAATTTTAAAACATTGAGCGAAAAGCAAAAATGTAAATAAGAACTGTATCCACCTTGATGTACTTAGTGCTAGAATATTTTTCATAGAAACAATGAGTTGTGATAACTGAATTATTCCATAAAGATACTTATTTGAGTCATGCTTTGCATTTTTAAAGTTAGACTTGTGCCAGGATCTGCAAATTCAAATTTGTTTTGAAGTCACTAAGTGTTTTTACAGTTATATTTTCTGAACTAGGCAGCGGTGTTGTATTTTTCAAAATCAATCTTAAAGATGTACATTCACTTACAGATATCATCACTGTCTCATCTAAACATTTTTAATGTCAAAATAGTAAACAGAAAGTCATAAACCAATATGAGGTGTGTTTGAAAAGAACCTGGACTTACTTTGAAGATATATTCTATTTTTGTTCTGTTATATATTTATATTTTTGAGGTTTTGCTGTTGGGATGAAATGTAAAAATTTACTTACACTAAATTATGTAATATATGTGATATTCAGACTCACTCAGAACTGCATCTTTAAAGATAGGTAGATAAATATGGAATATGCGTACTTCAGTCAGAATAAAATCCAGACTATATAACTTTAGATGTTTAAAAATTACTGAATTGTTTTCTTTTGCTTTTTAAAAGTTTGTATTCTTAAAATCATCAAATCAATTTAGTTTTGTTGCTTTGCAAATCTACTTTATGGCATGTTAAGTATCCAGTATACTGAAGGAAGGGTTTGATTAGCTTAGTATCTGAAAATTAATACTAAATATGGAATAAAGCTTTCATTTTCTCTTAAAATTACAGTATTTGCTATTCTGTACCTAAATTCATTATTTCAGACTAAATGTGAGTACTATGTTCCATAGGTTACTTTGACAATTTTGCAAAAGTGCAGTTTAAAGTTCACAACAGGTGATGGATTTATTAACATTTTACTTGCTTCTGTGACAGAAAGCTCTCTTCTCATTCATGTGTGATCTACAGGTTATTATGGTCCATATTTTACACTTAAATTGAAAATGGCTTAGGGAAATCAGGAAAAAAATCTGAAAAATGTACGTAGACCATATTTCCCATTGACTGCAAAGTGTGCAAACACAACAGATATTTATCCAGAGTTCTACCATTTACTCACTTATTCATACTATAAAACTGCATCAGGGGTTATATATTCCTGCAAATTAAGCCCTGTGAAACTAATTGCATGTATAAAATTATGTCACTAAATGCTCTTTCTCCGTATCTGTCAAATATTGACAATTGATACCATTATATTTCAAACTGGAAAAATGTTTGTGGCAAAGTAACCACCTGTGAGACATAGAAACTGGGAGAACAGCTGGGTCCAGCTATATGATGCTCTCAGGAGTATTTGGACAGAGTAACAATTAGGCTGCAGAATCCCCCTTGGACTCTTTTAAAAACAACTTATGTGACTCACACAGTAATACTGCAGCATTTAATCAATTAATTAATTCATTCATTCATTCAAAAAGTGAAGGGAAAACAGCAATGAGGAAGTATAAATTTAAATTAATATATATAGATAGTATAAAATATATTACAGAACCGGTCAAGGAATGACAGAGAAAGGAGATTCTGTGAGATAGAAATTTCTTAAACATAATCAATAATTTATTAGAAAAAATATTCTTATTTATTTATTTCCAACAGGATGGTCAGTTGGTAACCAGTGGACCAGATCTATCATCTGAGACACCCAGAATACCGAAAGCTACAACTATCCTCCATTATTCAGTTGTTTTATCTGATTCAGATTGTCAGTACCATGGATGCTAAGCTATCTGAGCTGGTTCTTGTTTTGAGTCAGCCTGGATTTTATGGTTTTTAATTGTTCAAATATCATGGGAGGGGAAAAAATAAAAAAAAAAAGCTATACAGTCTTTTACCCAAGCTCAGATTCAGGAGTAATACAGATGCCATGGCAAAGGACCTGCATCAACAAACTCTACTGGAGTGAAGTCAGCCAAGTTCAATTTCTTACCTGTACTCTACACCACACTTCTTCACGTTCCATGTCCCAGAGGATTTCTTGGGTTGTCACACTGATCCAGAAATACAGAGACATCAACTGTAGTGATGTTCCATAGTCAATAAGCACTCTTAATATCCAGAGAGTTGAGGGAGCTACAGAAACCAGCTATGTTAAACTTCAGCTAAAACGTTGTTCTTAAACTATTGAGGTTGCTGCTATAACCCCATTTTTCTTTAAAACCCTTCAGGATATGGCTTGCCAAATGTAAGTACTATTTTATGCATCTGTCATGCATATATCATTGTTCTAATGTTATTGAATATTTCGCTATGCAAAAATAACAGTACATTAGGAGGTACATATCTAGATATAATATCATGGTAACTACTTATTATTAATGTCTTACAACAATATAATCAATCATATCAACATACCTTACAGCAGAGAGGATGAAGCATAAAAACGAGCACACATAGGCTAAAGGAAATTCTATTCCATAAAAACAACCTGAGGATGTTAGCCTTGTAAGTTTTGTACTGTGATAGGCTCATGACTAGCTGAGTGTTAAAACAGATAATCAGCTAGATAATACAAGAATCTTGTACCTTATGTAAAATGTGACATTTTTTGTTTGTTTTACTTCATTTTTTCTTTTAATCTACTTTAAAAATGTGTATCTTTTCTTGTTTTTATTTGAATTTTGCATACTTTTGTTTTTCCCCTTAACCTGATACATGATGAGGATGATTTCAAAGCATTCAATCACTCTGGATGTGGAGATGTCTAAAACTGGAACTGCTTTTGCACCACTCAACCATGCTGTAGATTGCTTCAAGTATCTAAAAAAATACAGTAGTCCAACTTGGGTATTACTAGAGTTTTTCCAAAAGTTTTTCCAAAAGTTTTTCCATGTACTGAACAGTAAAATACAAAAGTATCTTAAATATTTTAAATAAATAACAAATATTTTGAGCAAACTTACTTAACTCTTTTGCTAAGTCTGAGTCATAGAGGCCTCATGTCAATAACTGTTCTGTAAATACATGTGTGAAAGCAAAATATTCTCCCTATCATTGATTACATTATGACTTTTGAGTATGAAGTCGTATCTTCACAGCTAGAAACAGATAATGTGAGGTATTTTTAGTTCCAAAAACTAGACACAATTATTCTAAAATCTATGCATTAAATTTGTATAAAAAAGATAGGTTTGGCATATATCTCTTGTAAAATCACACAGGGTCACTTGTATTTCTTTCCTTCCTTTGATGAAGTAATCTGTTTCATTCTACCAGATACATTGTTGGGAAAACAGCTTTGATTCCAATGGGTTTTTAATATTTCCTTTATTACAACCATTGCACTGAATTTTCTGGCTGCTCCAAGTACCTATTAGGTCTCTACATTATATTCAACAGCTTTTGATCACCAACACCAGGATTCTTTTATTCTCCTGATCCTAATAATAACTTTGACACCAAGAAGATTGAGTGTGGTTTTTCCTCTGACTAAATACTTTACCACCTTGTCTACTAAGTAATACAGCACACTCTCATAATTCCTGTTGGCTTCATTTATTACTGAGTAGGTCAGAATTTAAAGCATATATGCAGCTAAAATTCAAAAAAGTTCCCTGAGGATTTTTCAGAAATGCATAGGAACATACGTCTGAATATCACATATGTATTTTGGGCTGTAAATAATTTAGACAACTTTAGCATCCATTCTTTTCTTCTTTTTTGAAGCTTTACCATATGAGCAATATAATTTCTTCTCTGTTTTCTCAAATATCAATTCCACTGGCATTTTAAAATTTTAGACATAAGTCTTTGCCCTAATCTCTAGCTTTTTTCTGGTTTTATCAATTATGTATGGATCTTGCTCTCTGATGATCAAGTGGTGCGAAACATCAAACTAAGTTTTTATTGTGCTAATGAGATAGAACTATCTGACATCTAATGACTTCTGTGTCTCCTTGAATTATTCTATATCTCACTTCATGTACAGATAATTTAGCTGATTGATAATCATTCTTCATTATTTTTGCATTACAAAACCCCTTCTCTCCTTTTATCTGTAAGTATAAGTTGATCACTGAATTTAGTGGAGGTCTCTCCTTTCTTCCTTTTTTTACCTACAAGTATTAACAAACTCAACTTATTTTGAATTCATGTATAGCCTGACTACCATTCAAATTCTACAAGTATGCTAGCATTGTAGAACTGATGATAATGTTCACTATTAAATATATTTAATCACAAGTAGAAATATTTGAAAAATTTAAAATTGAGGGATAGTTTTCCATGTTGTTTTTCAGGTTCATTATTTTCCCTTACACATTGCAATTAATCTCAAATGAACCAAGAACATAACCTGAGGTGTTCAATCTTGAATAACATGCTTTATTTTGTTCTGGTGATGTGGTAAAATATAAGCTAAATATCATACTGGAAAAGGGTGGCAGCTGCTGAAAGGTGAAGACAAAAGTATGACAGATTTGAATTAGAGAGAAGGGGAAAGATCAGCTGAGACACCAAGATTGTTCTAGTCAGAAATAACATTATAACAATAATTGGCAAAGGAATCTTGAAGTTCAGGCTCATCTCACCCATCTTTATCTATCTCATGGCTGAAGTTTAAGTTAATTTATTAGGTCCCTTTTAATACAGAGGAATTACTGCTTGCAGAGGCTCTTTACAAAAATGTGTTAAGAAGGAAAGAATAGCCCTTCGGAAGTACTTGTCTCCCTTCACTGACTGAAACAAGAGCCCAGACAAAGGAATGTCTTTGGGTGACTAACGGTAACCTTAGATTAGATAAGACAGAAAATTGAAAAAATAAATCTGAGAAGCACAGGCAAAAGGAGAGGGAAGGTGTGCAGTTTTGATTTAGGAAAATAAATAAAAATAATAGGTTTCCAAAGCTAATGGCAAAACCTGTGAATTTCATGCACGTAAGAAAGTGGAAGTTAATAAAATGAAAACATTCTGAGAAATGAGAAAAGAGGTAACAATGATACTGTCAGTATTTCATTCTCTGACATCTTCATCCTCATTAAACAAAGCTATTTTGCATAACAGCACAACTTCCCTCAAATGGAATAGGAATATAAATATGGGTCATGCTCTTTCCAAACAACTACTGCAGAAGTAAGGAATTCTGCCAAGTGCCATCCACTTTACCACTATTTGCACATGACAATAATGATACTTCAGTGCAATCTTTTGTTCTTCTTATCAAAACATTCTGTGAAAAGTTTATTAGGAAGGTTTACAGCTGTTAATGGAGGGAAACAAGTTTGTTTAAGAGTTTAAGTGTAGGATTTTCTGAATGCCTGTTGCCCTCCTTAGTCAGTCACAACAGACAATTATTATTTTTATTTTTTTTTGGTCTTCACTCTATTAATTTGTCAATATCAATTCAACTTTACAAACTATGAGGAAGAAATCTTTCATTTAACGCATTCACAATTAAAACTGGTTTTGATTTTTTTCAATGTGCAATGTTTTATAAGTAAACATATTGTCTTTTTTGAGGTTAAAATAATTTATTTATAACTCCTCATGACTAAAATCTTTTATTCAGTCCAATGTAAGTGTCTTCAAGAACTCTGGAATCTTTGAGTGCTTAGACCAGAAAACAAGGGAAGCTCCTCCAGTATACAGTTAAATTACTGTTCAATAATATTTCTCCACTTGCACTGGAATCTTTATAAATTGGCAAGAACACTAATTACACAGAGACTTCAGGGTAAAAATCTCTTCCAAGATTTCTCAAGAAGCATTGATTTAGGTTCAATTAAAAAAAAAAAAATCAGAAAAAAGGAAACAATTCTTAAAAATGAAATCCTTGGTTTTTCAAGAATTCGGTCTTGTTCAGGAAGGATTTTTTTTTTCCTAAGAATGAATACATCCCTGACCATTATTATTCAAGTTTTCTGTAGGTTTGTGTTTATTTTTTTGTTTATTTTACTGAAACATGAGGGATTAGCAATAGCTGGGAGTGGAGTAGTGGGTTCAGGACATGATGCTCAGATGCAAGATGGAATTGTATTCCCATTCCATTTCGCTTCACATACTATAGTGATTGCAAGGTTTGTGGAGAAGTTCCCTCTTCTCAAATCATCATTATATAGGCAACAACTTCCATAATTTTTTTCTTCACTAGAACCTGTGAGAATTTTGAAGACTGTCTGGCCATATCTCATCTAAGTCATTCCATTACGGACTCTGCAAGTGTCTGTGACAGCATGATCTCCCAGTTCCAAAGGCACATAGCAGTTTAGCCACTTGAGAACTGCAGTGGTTTCATCTCTTCACTGGCTTAGCATAAGGAATCAGAAATAGATTAGTGTCTTCCTTCTGGGTTTAACTCTAAAACTGAGATATACATTGTCCAAGGAAGGAAAAGGCATGGTCAGGCAACTGTGGAAAGGCATTCAGTGATCATAAGGTTCCCATCTCCACAGGAAACTGTTTCCCAGTGGGTGTTCCAGAATGTCTACTGAAGGACAGCCCTTCTTTAACCATTACTGTAAATGAAATTATATAATATATCATTCATTTCATATTATAACAATATAATGCAGGAATGATAACAATATTCAGTGACTAATGCTTCTTGAGATAAATCGTATTTCCACATAAAATAAAATGCCATGTATTTTTGTATCATGAAGTAACAAAGCTCTACTCATGCCTTTACCTTCTAGACATCAGATTTTACTACCTAGAGCTGAAATCTTAGCTTTAGAATTTGATTCCTACATTTCTGAAACACATCCAAAAATTGCTGTTCTATAGAATACAAAGTCTTTTTATAGAGATACAGAGTGTGAAAGAATGACTGTGCTAAGTTTGTTTCCCTATGTTTTAAAAGGAGTATTACAGGTTGGTGCATCACTCCTTTGCCTGTTTCTGCTTTTAAATATTTTGGACAGTGATTATTCACAATTTTTCCCCACTTCTTTGTTTTACCATATTGCTGGTCTTGCTGTGGCTATTTTTGAAATGCAGCTCATGTAAGGAAAATGCAGCTTGTTATACAAAATTCTTAAGTTTCTAATTAGGAAAAATGAACTGCAGTTATAGTATGTCCCCGGATTGTATTAATATTTCATTTCTTAACTTCCTACATCAAGGATTAATCAGAGGAAAATTGTTCTGAATACTAATGAGTCAAAATAGGAAATATTTCAAAGGTGCTTCTAAATTCCTTGTAAGAGTTATATTGTCATGCAAAAAAACTGAAAACTGGTGTATGATATCTGTCTGCAAAATAAATATTTCTAATTTCATCTCTCTGATCCTCAATGTTAAAAAACATCTTTGCACTGCAGCATTCTAGGTTGTAATTTGTTGTGGTTTAACCCCAGTTGGTAACTAAGTACCACACAGCTGCTCACTCACTCCTCCCAACCGCCAATGGGATGGGGAGGAGAATTGGAAAAAAGGTAAAACCAGTGGATTGAGATAAGAACTGCTAATAGTTGAAAAAAAAAAGAAGTATTATAATAATAATAATAGCAACAGCAATCGTAATGAAAAGGGAGATAAAAAGAGACAGAGAAATAAAACTCATAAAAGACAAGTGTTGCACAATACAATTGCTCACCACCTGCTGACCGATGTCCAGCCAGTGTCCGAGCAGCGATCGGCCCCTCCCAGCCATCCCCCCCCGTTTATATACTGGTCATGACATTCTATGGTATGGAATATCTCTTTGGCTAGTTTGGGTCAGCTGTCCTGGCTGTGCTCTCTCCCAGCTTCTTGTGCACCTCCTCACTGGCAGAGCATGGGAAACTGAAAATCCTTGACTTTAAGGTAAGTACTACTTAATAACAACTAAAACTTCAGAGTGTTATCAACATCATTCTCATACTAAATCCAAAATATAGCATTGTACCAGCTACTGGGAAGAAAATTAACTCTATCCCAGCTGAATGCAGGACAATATCCACCCCTTATTCTATACCATTTACATCATGTCCAGGTCCCACACTTTCCCATACATACCAATTAAACAACATCACCTTTCCTGTCTTTTGTTATATACACGCAGATATCATTCCCTTAGTCTATAGGACATTCCGATAAGATGTCTATTGAGTTCATTTGGTCCATGACTTTGGGCACCATCTGTCGTACCAGTCTTTCAGGGCAGGAGAGATAGTGTATGGTGCTGGATTGTTGCATGCTGAAACCAGTTCTGATTCCATCACCACTGCACTTTTCTAGTTTCAATAAAGTTCATTCTCCATTAATCTGTGTGATTTTTACTATAATACCCTTGATATGGCATATAGTCACCATAAAAGTGATGATATACAGTGTTATATAGCAATTAATGTCATACAATTTAATTCATTGGCTATTCTCACCCAAAATTAAACCCCCTTGAGGTACAAAATCCCATCATCCCGCATTACCTACTAAGTGCAGCCAGGTCCTTGAGCAAAAGTAGTGCCACGAATGGGTTTGCCTTTGCCTGAGGCAGAAACAACCCAGGCTGTTTTCCCTAGCATATTTTTTATGTGCACTATGGGAACTTTATCCCCTTCTATAGTACATAAAAGTTTTGATTGGGCAGGGCCAGCCTGATTGGCAGATCCTCTAGTGTTAACTAACCAGGTGGGTTTGGCTAAACGTGTATCCCAATGTTTGAAGGCCCAAGCACCCATTGCTCTCAGTGTAGTCTTTACCAGTCCATTGTATCATGTGATTTTCCTGGAGGGGGGTGCACGATAGGGGATGTGATATACCCATTCAATGCCATGCTCTTTGACCCAGGTTTCTATGAGGTTGTTTAGAAAATGAGTCCTGTTATCTGATTCAATTCTTTCCCGGGTGCCACGTCACCGTAAGACTTGCTTTTCAAAGCCCAGAATAGTGTTCTGGGAGGTGACATGTGGCACGAGATATATTTCCAGCTATACGGTTGTTGCTTCCACAGTTGTAAGCACATGGCACTTGCCTTGGCAGGTTTGTGGGTGTGTGATATAGTCAATCTGCCAGACCTCCCCATATTTATATTTCAGCCATCCTCTTCAATATCAAAGAGGATTTAACTGCTTGGCTTGCTTGA
>NW_009612266.1:0-35563 GCF_000690535.1 Cariama cristata
CCATCCAATGGGTGGGTGACCTTATCACAAAGGGATATCAAATTAGTTAAACAGAACTTGCCCTTTGTGAACCCCTGTTGCTTGTGCCTGATGGTTGCATTGTCCTTTAAATGCCTTACAATAGCAACCAGTGTAACTTTCCCCATGATTTTTCCAGGAACTGAGGTCAGGTGGACAGGTCTGTAGTTTCCTGGGTCTTCCCTCATGCCTGTCCTGTAAATTGCAGTAGCGCTGGCTAGCTTTCAGTCAGCAGCGACCTCCTCAGACTCCCAAAATTGAGAGGGCTCCTTCTGTTAAGATCCACAAATTCCTTCATTACTCTGGGATGAACCCCATCAGGCCCCACGGGCTTGTGAACATTCAGCTGATACAGCTGGTCCCTTACAACTGGGGACACAAACAGAAAGTCACTGTTACCCCACTCGTGGTCCTTTGACTTGGTGGAGTGGGAAGCCCAAGGTCTATTATTAGTATTAAAGACTGAGGCAAAAAAACATTGAATGCTTCTGGTTTTCTCCATCCCTATTACTCAGATGACAATCCTCATCAAGTATTGGTCTAATATTTTCCCTAGTCCTCCTCTTGCTATTAATATACTTAGAAAAAGAGCCTTTTTTTTGTCTTACACAACACTGTCCAGTTTCAACTCTAGTTGAGATTTAGCCTTTTATATTTTGTCCCTGCATATACGAATCACAGCTCTGTGACCTTCCCATAAAGCCTGACTTTGCTTGCGGAGATCATACAATTTCGTTTTCCTCCTGAGTTCCAAGAGGAGTTCCCTGTTCAACCAAGCTGGTCTTCTACCCTGCTTGCCTGACTTACAACACAGTGGAATTGCCCACTCCTGTGTTTTTAAGAGGTGATTCTTAAAGATTGACCAGCACTTGTGGACTCCTTAGTCCTCAAAAGCAGATTCCCAGGGTAGACTGCTAACTAGCTTACTGAATAGCTTAAAGTTTGCTCTCCTGAAGGCTAGGGAAGCAACTCTACTGAACTTTTTTCTCATTACACCAAAAATTTTACACTCAATCATTTTGTGATCACTGTGGCCAAGACAGCCACTTACCATTACATTTCCCATTTTTAATTCACATATAACAAGTCTAGGAGGGCATCTTTCCCAGTTGGCTCACTGAGTAGTTGCGGTAAGAAATTATCTTCAACACCCTTCAGGAATTTCCCAGACTTGCCTGTCACAGCAGTGTGTTATTCTCAGTTGATACCTGGGAAGCTGAGAAACCCCCAAAAATGCTGGTGTGTGACATGTTAATGATTTGAAGATATGAAGTAGCAGTTTTAACCTTTCTTCATTTTGATTCTAAGGGCTAAAATTAATATAGGAATTATATGGGTATACTGAGCAACTGAACTGGATTTTCCGTTCATTTTCACTGGCAGAACTATGCAATGCAGCAGCAATGCATGCTCTTGGTTGCCCTTTCTCCATAACCACTGTCTTCTCCTGAAGGCCCCCATTGACACCCTCCAGTCTGACACAGGTACAAATAGCACTACAAATAGCAGACTCCAAATAGCACCAGATCATTTCTGGTCACACCAGGCTGCAATTATTCCCAAAGTTAATAAGCAATGACATTCAGTAGTGGCCAGAAAATCCAAGGCCTTTCTGCCAGTGAACTCCATTTTCAGAGTGGAGTTTTCAGGGCCAAGTGATTCTAGTCTTGTTGGTTAGTGGACCATTCTCCTATGTCACAGAATAGATAAACAGAGATATCTAACTGGCTTTGACAGTAACGCTTCAAAAGATCAAAGCAGCTGTATAAGGTTTAGGATCTGGCCAATAATGTAACAAATTTATTTTCTTGTATAGTGAACAGTAGTTCATGTTACGTTAACTGATGACCTGTAATTATGGAGTATTCATAAAATTGGTTTATTGGTCAGTAATGTGTCCAAAGCGCCTGTTCTGATTACACAAAAAAAGTAAAGCCCATCACCCTATTAGGTTTTGTAGAGAACCATAATCAATTTTGAAGCATGCAGATAATAAAATGCAAATGACTCTTGTTTACATGAATTTAAGATTACAGCAAATGCCAACAACCAGTGAATTCTGTAGCAAGGCAGAAGCATCTATTTCTAACTCATTGTGGAGATAAGGTGGGAGGGTTCATGGCACATATGAAGAATTACCCATTATTTGGAATTCACTAGATTGTGTTGCTTCTGTCACCCTTGCAACGTAAATAGCCATTCATATTCAGGAAAACAGTCAAGCACAGCGTATTTTCCCAAAAGATAGTTATGCTGCCATTTAGTGCTTTCTCACTCTCTCTTTTAATGTATGATCATTATAGAGGATATTTATGTGTAAAACAGCATCTACTTTCCAATCAACCTTCTCCTTCCTGCCTGGTCTATTCAGTGATGACAATAACCCAGTGACATATGCATTGAATGACAGATTATGACATCAGAATCACCTCAAGGGTGAATCTCACAGAAGCAGTCAAAGTTACATGAGCACTCAGAAGCACTTATAACAGTTATTATATAGAAAAGGTGGCCTCTTGCTTAGGTATTTAGATGGGAGCTGAGCTCTCCGCAGAAGCTGGTGGTATAGGTCCATCTCTGCAAGGCACTGAATGCCCTCCTTTCCTCTCCACCACAAAAGCAGCATAGAGGAGTCTGTTTTCTCAAAAGCAGTATTTGCTGCTCCTCAGCTTAAGTACCAGGTTTCTGTGCATTGGTACATGTGGGCTCATACAGTGTCTAAGCAGGATCCTCAGCAAACGCAAACTATTATAGCTTCTGTCACACCAATGAAGCTATGCCTATTCAGAACAGACATGGATCTGGTCCACTTTGTAAAATAAATAAATAAATTGTAAAATGAAATAACACACTGAAAGGCTTTGCAAGGAAATTTCTAGCTCAAAGCAGATTTTTATTTCACGCAAGTTATAAACCCTTGAAAGTAGCAGGTTTATAATGGAAATGCTGACACAACTTTAACTATAGCGTTGCAAATGGCGATGCTATAATTAAGCTTCGATCTTCTTTGGAAAAAAGGAAGAGGGAGGTTATTGTTCAATGAACTGCTCTGTCATTTGCTGCAGCGATTCTTAATTGTGTCTCATTACTGCAAGATGATCATTACTCTCCTTGTCTATCTGATTTAGAGACCACTAAAAGTGTCTTGTAACAAGCAACCGTCTCCTATGCAACAGTCCTTTGGCTCTCACCCTCATTACTCAGAATCTGTCCAATTATTTGTCATTAAAGTAATAAAAAGGACTGCAGTAGAAAATGTGGGAGGTAATTGTTGGAGGCCTGCCGAGGAAAAAATGAAAACTGTTTTCAAGGCACTGGGAAAGTGACATCGTTAATTAAGTGTTAGAGAATATGCAAATCAGTCACAATCTCAAGACACTGTAATAAAATAGAGAAAACATTATTATCATTTGAGGTAAAAGAAGGCAGAGTTACCCAGTCAGTGTTACGTTTAGTCAGTTTCTAAGAATGGCAATGGCAAAAGGGTGCAAGCTCCAAATGAAATGAGCAGATGAGTGTATTTCAGCATAAACTGGCCTTCTAACATTCTATAGCTCATAGCTAGGGAAGAAGGCAGTGGTAGTATGGGATCCCAAATTAGGATTTCCCATGGAAGTTGTTTATTTAATCACTGAATATACACACTCTGTTTCCTTCACTAAATGGCAGAAACAATATTGAGCAAGTGTGTGTTCATTTTTTGATTATATTATGGAGTTTGTTGTAATTTACACTCCTCCTTCATGAGTTCATTTATTTAAGCAGAAGGAGAGAAAAGGAAAGAAAAGGGGGAGAGAGAAACAGCCAGAAAGGAAGAGGAATACAAGGAGCCCTGTGCAACTAATTAAAAGGAAAAACATTGCAGGTGTCTTTTCAGCTGATTAGTTACACAAAAAAATTGATACAGCAGTTCTGAATCACATACTCCTAAAGGGAAGATTGCTGAAAGCAACTGTAATTTGGGTGGATCATAAGCACACACAAAAGCGTTGCCCATCACTTCAAAACAATTAAGCCTAAAAGAATCAATCTTTCTTTATGCTGAACTTCAGATGGGAAAAGAATATCCAAATTTGGGAGGAAAACAGTTGAAATATTAATTAATTGACTTAACTGAACTTAGCTGGACTATAAAATGTTGCTTTCCGGAGTAGAAATGTATGCACAGGGAGAAGCGATCTGCACTCAGAAAGCCTCTCTGTGGCATTCTGATGAGGATTTTATCTGGGCTGGGGAGGGAAGACAGAGGCATCATAGATTCATACAATGCATCTTGTGTAAGGACTATCAAAGAGCTATTTGGCCCATTGCCATCCTGTATATTCAAGAGTTTGCTGAGGTTTCTCGGTCAGCTGAGACCAACCTCAAGAGTAAAGCTTCCCTGTCCCTTGCATATATCTCTGCTTTCCTGCCTGCTGATACAAGTCCTGCTTAACATGCAGTTTTGAGTCTGACAGAAAAGAATCACTCCTTTGGAAAGACATATGTATGGAAGCAAGCTGGTAGACAAATTGTGGCTTTGGGCCAGCCTTGGCGAGGTAAATGCTGGCAAGCAAAGTGTTGGACCTTGTGCTTTAGGAAAAGAGAAAGGCATATTTAGATTTACTTAGACCAGATGCCTTCCATTTTTACCCACTCAGTTCCAACACAGGATGATCAGGCAGAAAACATAGGATAACCTGACACTCCAGCAATAGTGGAGTCAATGAAAACTTCACCACTGTGTAGAGAACTAGTCTGTAGTAAAGTTTAGTCTCCTTTAGCTGGTAAGCAACCAAGGTAAATTCTGCTAAGCGGATGAATCTAATTATTTTCAAATAATCAGAATTCATTTCAGATGTTTTGATTAAAAATAGCTTGAAAAGGTGATCGTATTTCTTGGTGTGATGTATCAAGTCATACTTCATGTGTTTAAGAGGTTCCAGGTAATGACACATGATGTCTGTGTCATTAAGTGAAACTGTTTACATGATGAGCATGTTGTCAGGAAAGAAGAAAATTGGCTGAGCAACTGATTAGCCACTAGCCTTTCATGCTAGAGGCATTTCTTTCTGAAATGAGTTTTGAGATGATTAAATGAACATAACACTCTCTCAAGGAAATAAGCTTGGTGATCTCAGTGCAACTTTCTATGGGTCACAAAATCCGTTTCCCATTGATTGCCTATGCTGAGGAGAAGATGAAGATTGGCAAGGAAAAAAATATAATAATATCTGACTCTTTGGGGTTTATGCAAAATACACTATGTCTAGGGACATTTATCTGTTCTATATTTGGCTACTATTCATTTCTTTAGGAGCTAAGAAGCATTTTACAACAGTGGCAACAGAATACAGAAAATGAAGAAAAGTAAAAAGTGAGTTTTAATGAATTCACAAAGGAGCAGAACAGGAATATGAAATAGTCACAGCTACACCTTTGACCTCAGCATTCTGCACCTGAACATTAAAAACATATATTATAGGCACTGTGAAAATACATAGCACTAGTTATCTGAGGGTTGGGAGTTTAAGGAAAAACAGTCTGAAGTAGATACTAACTCTCTAAGCTTTGAATCTGTCATCCTGGAAAGCAAAATAAAATGTGTAAACACTGCATGTAATTTTAAATTGCCATTGTGGGTAGCTCTCCAGATAAATACAACTGGAATACTTTGTCCTAGGACACAGAAGAAATCTCCATGCTACAATCAGGTAAGATGGTGACTGTAAAATGCATAGTATACCTGTAGGATACAAAGCTAATTCCAGACAACAGCAGCAAGTTGACATCAACATGTTCTCCCTAGAAGCACAGGACAAGAACAGATTTATTTTTTTTTTTTTTGCTTATATTACTGAGATGTCTAGAACATGTTTTGCCAGTCTCTTCACAAATCGCAAAACCATCCTGAATGTATTTGGTTAGAATGGAAGTTCATACAGCTAGTGTAATCTTATATGCCCAGTAAACTCATTCTTAAATGGTACACAATGAACAAACCCCACTGCATGCAGTCAATATTTTCAGAGGCTCACATCTCAGTCGAATCAAAACCAGGTTTTCTGAGTGACAGCATTCACTGTATTTCAGCTTATCCCTTTTACATCCCACACACCATTTTGAACTCTCAAATATTTAGAGATGTTGAAGTAAAGACTGCAAACATAATTCAGAAACAGAGGAAAAGTTTTATCTCTCTTTTCCTCTGCTAACACATACTGAAATATTTTTCTGTCCTTCTAGCATTCTTAAAGACTCACTGGGAGAGCTACACTGGAATATGGACAAATTCAAGAACACAAAAAATTAGGAAAATTTCCAAATTTAAGAATAAAAGAATTCTTAATCTATTTTAATTACAAAACATTAAAATACAAGCAAGTGTGTCATGTTCGTAATTACTTGTAAGGAATAAGCACACTTTTTTGTATAACCAGTCTTAGCTTCCTTCTAGAAGTTGCGTTGCACATTTTCTCCATTTTCCCGGTTTTCAAACCCAACTATAGGTTATAAAAGTAAAAAATAAAAATAAAAATACAGTCAAATCATGAATTTGTAGTGTAGTAAGCTTCATTTGATTTTTAGGACATGTTAAGTATCCTTTTTTAGGGTATGCTAAATTACAGAAGATGTTTTTTTCTTTCAATTTGCCAGTTCTCACAGTGTAAGGTTATGATCTCTAGTGTAAATGTAGGCCACTTCAACTTAACACTTGTCTTTCATTTGCCATTTCTCTGCCTCTCATCCTTTGCCTTTCTCCCATTTGCCTTCATTATACCCTTTTTATTATTATTACTTTAGGGATCATGTAAAACGATGTACATTAAAGGTGCGGCTCTCCATCCTCCTCGTATTTTCCCAAGACGACTTCTTTCAGAATTAAGTGGACAACACACCAGTATTGCAGCCAATGTCATTTGCAGAATGTTTTTTTTCTACTGCTTGGAAACTCTGAGAGAGGTAATTTTATCAGGCCTGTGGATTCTAACAGCCTGAAAATAAGACTCTCGTCAGTCTCTCTTCTAAGCTTTTCATTAGATCTAAATCCCTGGATTCCTCCTGAAAATTAAATGAAGAAAATTGGAAATACCAATATCCCATTCTGTATTCAACAAGTTAAAGTGTAAAGTTTGTATATTCACTCTCCTAGCTCTATAATTTAAATTTGACTAAGCTGGGTAGAAGGTTCATTTACTTTTTGCCAGAATACTTTTGATAAACTGGATAAAAATGAAAAATATGGAAGCAAGTTTCTATTCATCTAACACATTGCAAACATTTTTCACTACCTGTTGCCCTTTTGCTTTTTCAAATTAAGTATATAATTAGTTTGACTATATTCTTCCTTTGGAGATAGACAGGGAAATCTATGACTTGTGAAGGTGGAAAACAAAGAAATCAATAGGTGTCTGCCTCAGTGGGAACCTGAGGGGATTTCTAAGTGTGTCAGTGAGAGAGGCCAGTTGTGCTATCTAAGGAGCATTATGCATTCTCCTTTAATTTTACCAGGTTTGTCACAGATTACCTGTTGATTCTGATTGCAGAATCAGTAAAAAGTAAAATAAAACAAACTCTGCTCGCTTAAAGCAGAGAGAATACACTGGGAATCTGCTCAACCATTTCTTGCCAGTGAGTTTTGATTCATATTCATCTACCCAAATAAATACTCCCCACAGCCCCACACAGGCCCAAGGACACTTACATATAAAGCTTATCTATACAATAGGGTGGAAATGTTAAAGTTATGAAGAGGCTGGGGAAGAAAATGAAGGAAACCTTGGGTAAAAGAAGGGCTCTGTCAAACTATTTGTCAATTTTCACTGTTGGCAGGCATCACTTCTGATTAAAATCTTTTTTGCCATTTTTTTTTTTATATAAGTACTGTGCATCTCAGAATAATTTGTTATACATATAGATCTTTAAGATGAAAATGCCATCTTCCAGTGAGTGTAAGTTTTTTCAGCATAACTATGCTTTCCTATAAACTAGTAGCCTAAAGCCAGTAGAGGAAATGAACAGCATCATTTATTTCAGTTTCTGTGATTTACTGTAGCAAAGAACTAGTACTCCTGGGGTTTAAGCAGAGGTTCAATTATTTGCTTCTATAGGAAAATACTATTAATGAATGATAGGGTAGCCTACTTCAAATACAATTTTATAAATCTTCTGTCAACTTACATTAGAAATGAGCTCAGCTTTGAGACCTGAACAGGTCCAAGCCCACAGGATACACATACCCAGAGACAAACTTAATGTGGACAAACACTCTGTTCCAGTTATTTGCTGATCCCAAATAGCATGAAAGGGATTCTTTATATTATGCGTGTAGGAAGTGTAGCCTGGGCTAGTAATCTGCATTCTTGTTTAGTCATAGTTTTATTAATTTTAAGATGCAAGAGAGTAACTAGATGAAAAAGATTAAATAATGCACTAACTTGCTATGGGAAGACACCTACACTCATCTGGGAGGGATCTTCTGGATTTTATTTACCTGTTTATTAATGGATAGCAAGGTATATTATTCTAAAAGGCACTCCTCAACTTTTCTAAAAAATAATAATAGAATTAAAGCACGGTGCTGGTGATGAACATCACAGGGACCACACATCTGGATAATAATGAATTTTGTTTAGAGCACATGTATAACCACCACTGATAACAACACTAAACTGAAAAAAAATAAAGAAAGGATAAGATATAACAAGGAGCAGCAGCATGATCAATTAAAAGGCTTGCTGAGCTGGATAGGAAGTCAGCAAGATTAAATGGAACAGGCATATGAGAATTTTAAAAGCTAAAAGAGAATCATGAAAACTGGGATTGTGAAATAGTTGAGAAGGACGATAGAAGAATGTTTATTACACTCTCACACAGATGCACTGCATCTGACCCTTTGCAATTATTTTCTAGCATTCCCACAGTGGGCAATGCACTATGTATGCACAGAAACAGTCATTGCTATTAGTAGCTATAAATAAGTACTTTGAAAAAAAACTCTGAAACCAGAGCTATTCCCCTCTCTCCTTTATTACTCCTCCCCTAAAGTATAGCTAACTTCCCATGTCTTCAGTGAGACAGTTGACAGGAGCAAAACAGCAAAAAGGGACAGTCTGGTTTTAGACCCCTCCACTGCCACCCCCTACCATTAGTTGTGAGACTTAAACTGCAAGTTGCAGGCACTGACATATGTCATCCCTATTCTGGTTACAGCCCGTTGTTATTATTGCATCTTGAGTAAGTCAAATAGTAGCTCACCGTCTAATTACTATACTCATGATCTGCTCCCTTGAATTCTGTCAACAGAACTTGGTCCAAGGAGATGTTGTTGTTCACAGCATTTTGCAATAAAACAGAAATCACTTGGAAATACTTCTTCTGCACTGTAAAAATGAAGATAACTGAAAGGATTGCTATGCATATTTTTATGTGTACAATGTTCTGAAAATAGGAATCTGAATAGCATAACAAGGTGTCTTCCATATATTGTGTTGGAACAACTCTGATGCCCTCATGTGGGAAAAAGGTATTTTAACACCTGCCAACTTGGCTGAAAATTTATGCTAGAAAACAAATGAAATCTTGCACAAAATTTGGGGACAAGATTTTGATATTAAAAACAAAATAAATTTTATTTCCATTTCAAATTGAGCAGGAATATGCTCCAAATACACACACACAAAAAAAAAAAAAAAAAAAAACAAAACAAAACCAAAAGACAAAAATTATTTGATGCAAAAAGTCTTTCAGAATCTTGAAAAAAATCAGGTAACAAACACATAAAATACGCATCATTCCTACAAAAGGTTTTAATTCCTATAATTTCTTATCTAAGTGTCAGGGCCTAAGTGTCCTGAATTGTATTTTAGATATCTATTTCACTAAAAACTGCTTTCAATTGTGAAAGAGTCATCAATCTCTCACTGCTTACTTCAACCATCAGCTCATAAGTATGTTCTTTTCAAACAGGAAGCCTAAATGCTGTGTTTAGCGGGTAGAAGATTAATTAAAGAGTGAAAAATCTGTTTTTCTTTTGTTTAAATTCACTTCTACATCTTGGGGTAGAATAAAATTGTAAAAGTATTACCATTTTACTGATTATGTGTCTGCACCTAATTCTTCCTGTCACACTGAACATGAATAAAAAGCAGATCTATTGAAACTGATTATCTCTGGAATTGGAAATGTACCATTACTACATATTTGTACTGAGAACATATCAAGTTGTTTCAGGAATAACCTACACTTATAGATATATTATAAACACCCAGTAAAAAGAATTCACCATGCACCAAAGACTTCAGAATTTGTGTACTCTCATGACCTGACATCAGAGCCTGTGAAAAAGAAAGACATAAGGGCTACATGAAATAAACCAATGGCCATTCCTTGAGTTTTCTTCCCCAGATTGTCTAGATAAATGTGATTAGATTCGCTATGGAACCTCTTTATTTCTTTTTCCATGATAAAATATATTCGGCAAAAAATTACTTAAAGAACTCTGGGGTTTTTTTCTGTTAAATGATCTCTGAACAGTCTGTTTTCTGAGTGCATTCATTATTTCACCATAAATACTTCATGTGAACATATCTGCCCAAGGGTCTACTGCAAACTGTTCACTTTGGTTACTGTATTTCTTTGACTATTTTTTATTCATTATTTGTGCTCTGTGACTAAATCACGAGAGTTACATGGCATTGCTTCTGCTTGCTGATTATTTCACTGAAGAAAATCTTTGTAAAACAGGAGGCCAATCATTTCAGCGTGAATAGCATATTCCCAAACAAATGTCACTGGTTTTATATGTATATGAATATTCTTCCAAAGAATAGTAATTCCTTGATATTCATATAAACAAAAGTCTCTTCAGAGCAAGTTTTTGGGGTAAAAACCAAAAGTGTAAACAGAAGCCTACATTTTGGCCGGGCCAAAAGCAATCAGAATTTTAGGCCATGAACATATTTTTTTCCCATTACTTACCAACTTTGGTCTCTTTGCTTAAAAAAATGCTACAGTAGGAATAAGCACTAGAATTTCTAAGTCAGAAAACAGGCAAATAGAACACGAGACAAATACAACACTCATGCCACCAGCATGAGCAAGATCTTCAACTTTATACACAAGTTTTAGACTGGTCACTTAAGTTGCCATTTGTAATGTGAAGGAGAGAGGACCATTAATGTCCTTTTTTCCTATGGGCTGCATGATTTCCCATTTGAAGAGATGCTAGAGACAGTAGCTGATCCATCAACAGACTGCCTTAGCCTGCAGCGGACTGTTGCCTGTAGGAATAGAAAGCAATAAAGTCTACATAACTTAAAAATTTACAGTATTTCCCACATGTTTTGCAATTTAAGTGCCATTTATCTAATACCATTGGAAGATGCATATCTTCAAAGGATTATGGTAGACGCCTCCTCCCAGTGCATCTCAAGAAATAGGTACAAAGAAATTGAATTCTGTTCCAATAATCAGAAAACTCAGATGTGGCCTGAAAGACAGCCTTCAAAATATCACACCTCTTATCTCCACATTCACAGAAACTTGCATGTGAGTATTGTATGACCAGGAGTTTATTTCTTTGGGGAATTATCGTCAGACAGTGAAGCAAACGACAGAAGGCAAAAAAAATCTGCAAAGCAACAAGCATCTTAGAGCAATATCATAGGATTATCCCTTTAAGAGTAAATACTGGCACTGTCATAGTTTAATTTTTATTGGGCAATTTCCATGTATCAGGTGGGTGTCCCTGTAAGACTAAGGGTGACACATGGACAGACAGAAACAGCCTCAAAATAAAATCAGTGAATCATACTTTAGTTTTGAAGATAGGCTTTCAAATTCACACTGAAAATTTCAGAAACTTTGAGTACACAAACCGACTTTTCTTCAGTACATTTCTATCTGACTTTGACTCCAGCTCTCAAATATCCTAAGAAAAAGACTGTTCCTTTCTTCTACCTCAAGGGGAGGTCCTCACCAGCTTAAAACAGACCCTAGGATCACAACAGATCTGATCCATAACATTCCCACACTACTGTCAAACTGGAACCTAAAGCTCCTTGCTGGAGTGTTTTTCTTAATGACCAATATAATTTTATTATATCCCTGTATCTAACACTTTTTATATTTGCACTTCTGCTCTTTGTTGTAAGACCTACTGTCACCCCGGGCCAGTACTCAAAGAGGGTGGCAGATGCTCTCTGTTAACCCCTTCCTTTCCCAGAAGGGGAAGGAGAGGAGACAAGGGAGAAAGATTTATGGGTTGGAAAATCAAAACAACTTTAATAATAACAATTAAAAGAGTAAAATAATATTAATACTAATACTACTAATAATAGCAACAAAAATATACATAATCAATAGTGAGCTTCCCAATGATGACTGCAGGACTGTATGCTGCAGCAGCTTGCAGTGCCCATGTCGCAGGGTGGGTACCCAGATGTCCCGGACTGGACACCGCAGCAGAGATGAACCGGATTCAGGAATCCATGGATCAGGATTGGAGGCAGGAGGGCAAGCAGAGTCCCACAACGGTGCTGGTCGTGACAGAAAGAGGACTGACCCTGTGATCTCTTGTCTTTATACTGAATACCCACGTGTATGGGATGGAATACTGCATTGGTCAGTTTTTGGTCACCTGTCCAGTCCATAGCTTCCTGCAGGTGCAACCCTTTTCCACCTCCCCACCGGCAGACCACAAGAGAACCCACAGTGACTCTGGTTCTCATAGGAACACGCACAAACACCAGCCTTTCTGCACAACAATCCCACCACTTTAGCAACACCTACAAACATCAAGCACTATCAACTCCAAAAGCAGATACTGTCTGAAAAACATGCAGCCAGCTTCAGAAACAAGATCTAAAGTTGAGCAAGACAGCAAATACTGGAAAAGTCAGTACTGGTTGATACTAAAATGTAGAACTTCAGTAAGAGCAATAATATAAAATTTTATAAAGATAATAAGTAAAGTAATTCATCTGGGAAAGGAGAACCAAAAGTAGATAAATTGGGGTAGACAAGCTAGTTGGTAGCATTACAGAGCTGTATGGAGTAATATAAACAGATTAAAAATAAATTAGTGTGAATATATTATTGCAAAAATGTCAAATTCTACAGTGCTCTATAGTTCTAAGAATTGTGTAATAAATAAGTTAACTATTGCATTTTGAACAAGTTAGACATCAGCTAGAGCATTAGCTTCAACTAGGTATGGTTCATTCCATATTAGCAAATGCTCAGGCAAAAATAAGAAACTTGGAGCCTTCAAAGGACAGTAAGAAACAGTGTAAACTGTTTGGAAAATACGATACAACAATGAGAACCTGAAGTCCACTGAGGGTGACATCCGAAGATGCAGTAACTATCAGCGCATAAAGGAATGTTCTAAAATTAAGGGCAATCAATTATTCTCATCAGCCAATGATGATGGAATAAACATTATCCTAAATACTTCATAAACAGCAAACGTATAACTGTTAGTACTATAAGCTTCTAGGGCTCCCTAGAGGAGGTGTAAAGTCGCCACCTCCAGAAATACGGCTGGACAAGAACTGGTGTATAAATTACTAAATCAGCTTGATCAAATGGAAACACATTAGATTAGACTCGTCACCAGTGTTCTGTTCTTTTAACGACAGTGAGGAGCAAGACATTTGCTCATGATCCACAAATGCATTGTTACAGTTGTGAGTATGCTAGTGTTTGCACAGTCTGTGTGGAAAACTGTTAAAGCAGCTAGTTTGCAATGACATTCCAGTTCTTAATATATTCTCTTTTTTTTTTTTTTTTTTCGTAAAATAAAGCTAACCTGTTCCAAGATACCTAGTGACAAACACTTCTACTGCAAATGAGCTTAAAGGCAAAGAGCAATGGTGAGTTTAGTTTCCAAAAGACATATACAAAGAAATTCATTTAGTATAGTACATTGAGAATTAACATGTCTTTTATTATTAATGAGAACTAGTAACTACCTGTCTAATTCCATTTGTGCTGTGCTGAAAAAGGATTTCAGAGCTCACAAAGAGCTCAGCTTTCACAGAAGAGAAATATGAATCAGCTCTGGCTCAAAGATCACTTGAACTGCTATCCAATGACTCTGCTTTGAAGTATCAGCCTTTAGATAGAAGTGTGTAGCACAAATAAGTTAATATCTTTCAAAAACAAACAAAAAGCTTCCTGAGCTCTCTAAGTCATTATTCTGAACTTCTGCATCTACAAGGAGTTTTGGATCATGGTTCACTTAGATAAAGGAAGGAAAACCAAATATTACTTACATTTCTTAAGGCGAACATCACATGCCTGTTCACATGCCCCCCTTCAGCGTTTCACTGCTGAGCCTCACTTCCTTAGAAGCTCATTTAAAATCACCACCAAAAAAAATAGAAACAAAACAAGTAAAAAGCCCAAGTCTCCAAATGCAAAAGTTATCCTGTGAGATCCAAACCTCTGCTGCTTTCCTTTAATGGTCTAACAGCTTTGGAGGAGGATCTTAAAATTTCTTAGAGGTTGCTTATCAGGAACTCTCCTTTTGTTGTCAGTTAAAATCTCCTTAAATTTGGCAGAATTAGGGAAAAAGTCCTGATGTTCAGTAAAGACTTAGTGAAATTTAGCTCTGATTTAGCTAAAACTGAAGTTTTGTATGACTGAACATCTTCTACTCCTTTTCAGATTCTAATACAAACTACAGACAATGTCTCCCTGAAACATTTAATGTCTTCCAGGCAAGAAAGCAAGCACAGTTTTTCTTGCTGCTCCAAGCCAAGTCTGAGGTGAACACTGGAACTAAGACCGAGTAACTTCTTCTCAACATAGTGCCTTCCAAACATGCTTTCTTCTGGCACCTCATCACCCCTGAAATGGAAATTACCTGACTGGAACACACAGGAGACCAAAAATTGTTGTTTGACAGCAAAAATTAATGGAGCAGACAGGAATAAACAGTATGCTAAAAATGCAAATGAACAATGTGAGAGAAGTTAAGGTTCAAAGTGGGAGGAACAGAGAAGTGTCAAAATGGTGAGAACAGACTGAGGAATACTCCAGCCAGAAGCCAGAACTGTGAAACAGTTTGGCAAAGACTAAGAGCTGAGAGGAAAAGGTAAGTGTAGATGGGCCTTTCAGAGACACAGACCATAAAACCGGTAACAGGTAGGTCAGGGGAGGAAAAAAAAAAAAAAAAAAAAAAAATTCATTCTTTCCTATAGTGCTACATGTGCAAAGCTACACCCAGAAACCCAAGTCAACAACTCTTACAAGCACTAGCAAGCAGTTTTGGAGTAATTCCCTTAAGGACATTCTGTACAGGTGGACACTGAACAGCTGGCTAACAAGCAACCACAGAGTCTAAAACTGCTTGTTTGGAAGATTATTCCAGATTAGCAATCCTGATGAATTTTATAGAACTAAACCTAATTTTAATTTTAATGAATGAATTTATATTTACAAGTTCAAAGCCAAATACCCCAGAAGCTTGAAACAAGGAAATAAAATACTTTGGTAAAAACTTATGAATTAAATGCTGTGAAAAAAAATGTACACTTAGCATTTTATTTAAAATTAACTGCTAAAAATGGGAAGAATGACTATTAATAATGCATTCATTTTTATGCTGTGTACAAGTGACTTGTGCTAGGCAGTCGCATTTACAGTGTAGATCAGATCCTCAGCTTGCCCAGTAGCTGTCCATGGATCCCAGACTCCCTAGTTGTCAGCAACTGAACAGAAAGGCAGACAGATGGACACAGACACAGACATGCACACGCACAAACACACAGAGTTGGCCAGGACTCCCCTGGCCCATAGCAAACCCCTGTGTGCTCCCACCCTTAGAGACACATGGGCACTCTCACACCCAGAGCCACCTGTTAAAAGACCCACTCACCCCTTGCTCCCAGGTCCCTTCACCTACTCACCAGTTGGTCCAGCTTGACCTTCGTTGGCCATCACACACTCACTCACACATCCATACTCACTCCAGTCACTGGCACCACGGACACATGGCTCTCCCACCCCTGGACTGACTCCAGTTGCTGGCATTACACACATAGAGTCCGAATAACATCCCTCACCTAGGAAAGAATTTAAAAGGACTTTATTAAGAAGGTAGAACAGACTGGGCTGATCAGGCAGAGGGGAAAGCTGGATAGGCATATCGACCACACATCACCAGCCCTTTTTATCCCCTTAACCTTCTATTTTCCCACATTTCTTCCTCCCCAAATCACCCAGGTCCCTCTCTTTTTCCACCTTTCATTCCTCCCCTAAATATTCAATGGTAAGTTTGGTGCAATCCTGAAATTCTCTTCACTTTCTTGCCATAATGTGTCTCACACCCCTGGACAGCAACCACCCTTAGTCCAAAAGGTGATCAAGAGGGCTGTTCCTGATGACTCATCTTGGTGGGTTTCACACCTGGACACAGGGGTTGAAGGCCTCCTACATTGGCTCTGGAAGGACCCAAACAAGATGTTCATTCCTCAGGAGTCTGTAGTTTGAGTTCTTAAACTGCAATTGCATACCCCTGTGCTTCTCTGGGGTTGTGGAGATGGGCTTTTGATAGACTGATGACTGGGATGGGCCTGGGTATAGCTGGGGCAGGGCATTATCTGGTCTCTCAAATAATACTGACATTGTCTCTCTGTGCTCTTTCTTGGGCATGCAGAGGAGCTTTTATCGCATAACCTAACAAAGTTTATTTCAATTATGAACCATAGCTCAATACATTGTATTAATGCTAGCAACTAAGTAGTGGCTAATATTTCCCTGCTCATATTTTCCAGAGGCAATATTTCAGTGCTTTGAAAGATTCAGGTAGTAGTTTAAAGTGGAACACAAAGATATAGAAGGCTTCTTTTAGGCAATGTCTATTTTATTAAATGGTTTGTAAATTATTTATCCTCGAGACTTATCCAGTCTCATTAGATATAGCTATTCCTTTGACATGTTTGACTAAAACCCAGTTATTGTTCAGCTGAGTACTCTGAGTTTGTCTTGAGTAGATCACACCTGACAAGAAGCTTATGCTTCAGAAGTCTTTCCAAGAGACAATTTATAGTGATACTGAACTGTAGCTGAACAGTTGGTGCTGAATGGGTACCAGATACCTCCAGATTTAAAGTTAGGCTGTTGATTGCAAATGTGGCATTTTTTTTTTTAAAAAAGGCTACAGTTTGATTTGACGGTATCAATGACAAAGCATTTCCATGTTCCAATTTAAGTAAAACTCCTTCCAAAAAATAGCCTACATAAACTCTTCAGTAAAATTAGTGAATTCTCAATCAGTTGGTGATTTTTTTTTCATCAGTTGATTGCTTCCTGAATAACCAAGGTGAAAACTAAAATTTAAACAGGTAAAATTTTTCCCTTAATGGGGAGGAAGAGCTTCCAGTAATGCTGATGCTACTAGTTGCCTTTTTTTCCTTTTACATTATTTTACAATTTTATTATAATTGTAATAGTTTATAATATCACATTTTATTAGATATTTCAACGTTTGTGTCATTTACACTCATATTCTCAGCATAGGCTTTTATGCTTACCTCATTACCCAAAGCAGAGGTTTGCATTTTAACCTTAAATATCCCACAACGTTAGATCTAATTAGAAAGGAATATGTGGTAGAACTTTTCTGGTGAAAATATTGAAAAGTACTAATGACCACAATATATGTTAGTTTTTGCCATTATATTTTATTGGCCATAATTCAACGCTATTCTGCAAAAGCTGATGAAGTCTCATACAAGGTAAGGGAGTAAAGAAAAGGGGAAGAAAGGGTTCTGCTCACATTGCACAATATAAGCAACTCATATTAAAGCTCCTTAGAAGTACTGACAAAGTCCTGCATCAGGTGTCCAGGAGAAAACAAAAGGCTACCTTTGAACTACAGACTGGAGTTTCTGGAATTTGTAGAAAGGGAGATTCCATAAACCAGATAAAATGAGAAGTAGAAGTTGAAAAGGCATGAGTATAGTTCTCCTCTTTGTAGGGTTCAAAACATTTCCTTCACTTCAAAAACAAGAATTGAGTGAATGAAACAAATTAAAAAACCCATAATTATAGCAAGGATTTAATTTTTCCTTCTATATGGGCAATAGAACTTGTATTCTGGTTCGATAAATTGCACTGTGTTCTGACACAATAAAATGCCACACTGATGTTGGCAGTGCACTAGATTTCCATTTTGATCTCTTTTGGTTTTTCCACCGCAGTTTTCACAAGTGAATGTTAAGACCCTTTCTCATGACTCATTACTAGAAGCTAACATCCTATATCCAGAGCAAACAGCAACCCTTAAATATGGAGCAGCATTGCTGATGACACTGTATTTATACAGACCATCTCACACTATCTACCTCTAAAGTAAAACACAGTACAAGCTTTTGTATTGTAATTTCATACAAGAACAATTGCAGAGATCTAGCAATATTTAGTATGTGCTTACATATGAAGTACAGCTAAAATCTTATTGACTATTGGACCAATACATTTACTGAGAAAACTCTGCATATTCCCCGAATTTTGCCATACTGAAGAAGTGAGAGCCAGGATATTTTTTTAAGCTACGCCTTCGCAGGTTTTGTCCTTTTAATCCCCCAAATACTTTTCAAAATCCGACCACAATAAAACTAGTCTTCTTTCAAACGATACAAGTCTTCCTCCACTGCTATTTAAAGCATTGTACTCCCTACCAGGCACAGATGAAAGGTAACCATGATCTGCTAGCCATCTAGAGTGGCTTTTATATTGAAATTTTCTATAGAAGGGATGCTTTCAGCTAATACCTCATCAGAACAGTTACAGCAAAAAATATTTTTATTCTTCAATATCATATACAACATCAGTTAAGAAAGACTGTCAGATGCTTAAATAATAAACCAGCTGGATGTATGCAGCATCTCTTTGTGTTTGTATACCTCTGCATCAAGCAGAAAACAGTGATCTCCAAGTTGCGTAAAAAACTGCTGGTCAAGCACTGTGAAGGAGTGACTATAATCACAGAACAAGGTATACTTTCCACATTATCTCCTTTACAATAAAAGCGATAAAACATCTAATAACAAATGAAAACCAGGCTTTATTTCAGCAACACTGGAAGATTTCTCTGTGGTAGTCTTTTAGTCTCTTCACTTTGGATTCCCAGTTTAGGAAATAACCAGTTCTCTTTAAAGTCTGTCTATTCTTTATATGTTATCTTTTACTGAAAGCTCATATTATTTTTGTCTGCATTAAATATATTCCTCAACTAATTGCTCTGCAATTTGAAAAATTATAGGATCTTGTTGATAATCCCAGTAAGAAAACCTGCAGTTCTTAAATTCTATCCAATAACCAGTAAGTTTAAGGAAAATCATGGAAAGTTTTAACTTCTGGTGCAGAAAGGTTAAATTCTACTTAATTCATTTCCATTTAGACGTTCAAAGCTCCAAAGCAATGGGGGTGTGAGTCATATTCATTTCTGTCTTGCTGTCTTTGTGACTAGTACATATATTACACAAAGTTAAGATTGTTTAAAAATACATGAAGGTATAACATATGCTGTCAGATACCCAAAAGATTTATCATTTAGAATGTGTGCATTATCTGCCTGCACTTGTATGCAGAATGTCAGTACTGGGTAGAATGCAGGCATCTCTAAAATTATGTGAGAAACCTCTGGTCAAGTGAAAAGAATTTTTTTTCTAATTATCTTACTCCTAAAACAGTGCATCCTTGACATGTCACATAGAAAATACATCACCAGGAAATACAGTCAAGCAATAATTTTATTAAAAAGAACTTATTTGCAAAATTATTCACTGCTGAATTAGAAATCTTACACTGATTTTTACAATGTTGTGTTTACACACTTGGTAATAGAGAAAGAAAGCCGTCCCAGGGCAATCTTGAAAAAATGTCTTCCCACTGCTAGTACCAGCCATGGATGAGTTTCCTCTATAAATTTAAGTACTTGAAGAGGTAACAAGTTGACTCAGAGTCCTCCAAATGACATCAAATCTAATATGATGTACTAAAGAGATTATTCTGAAGAGAAAATATTTTGACCAGGAAAGGATCTCAGCCCTGTATATGTCATAACAAAAAAAGGCCATGTTTTCTAAATCTACATTAGAAAATTTTCCCAAAAATCAACTGCTTGTATTCTACTCTTTAAAACAGGTTCAGTAATTTCATGAAAAAATTAAAATTCTCCCTGTTCTAATATCCACAAGGCAAAAACAGAAAAGGAACAACTGTAAAAATCCTGTTGGAAAGTATTCGCCATTCTCACTCCCATCTTCGTTCCATAATTCTAGGTAATGCCAACAAATGCACATTTACTCTGCTGTGACCACGTGTGCTATGGTCACAGCATCTGGAAAATATACAATGCCTCCCAGCAACTCTTCCAAAGGTATTTTTTGCCATTATTTAATTATGCAGAGATAATGAGCAGTTCAAAAGGGTCATACCACAGCACATCACCTTAGTAGGACACCGGTGACAAGCAGTGTCCCTCAGGGGCCTGTGCTGGGACCGGTGCTGTTCAATATCTTCATCAATGACATAGACAATGGAATCGTGTGCACCCTCAGCAAATTTGTGGATGACACCAAGCTGAGTGGTGTGGTTGACACACCTGAGGGATGGGATGCCATCCAGAGGGACTTGGACAAGCTTGAGAGGTGGGCCCATGAGAACCTCATGAGGTTTAACAAGGCCAAGTGCAAGGTCCTGCACCTGGGTCAGGGCAACCCCCGGCATCAGTACAGGCTGGGGGACAATGTGATTGAGAGCAGCCCTGCGGAGAAGGACTTAGGGGTGCTGGTGGATGACAGGCTAGACATGAGTCAGCAATGTGCACTCGCAGCTCAGAAGGCCAACCACATCCTGGGCTGCATCAAGAGAATTGTGGCCAGCAGGTCGAGGGAGGTCATTCTGCCCCTCTACTCCGCTCTGGTGAGACCCCACCTAGAGCATTGCATCCAGCTCTGGAGCCCTCAGCACAGGAAAGACATGGACCTGTTGGAGAAGGTCCAGAGGAGGGCAATGAAAATGATCCAAGGGTTTGAGCATCTCTCCTATGAAGACAGGCTGAGAGAGTTGGGGTTGTTCAGCTTGGAGAAGAGGAGGCTTCAAGGCAACTTCATTGAAGCCTTCCAATACCTGAAGGGGGCCTATATGAGAGATGGCAACAGACTTTTTAGTAGGGTCTGCTGTGACAGGACAAGGGGTAATGGTTTTAAACTAAAAAAGGGTAGATTTAGATCAGACATAAGGAAAAAATTTTTTACAATGAGGGTGGTGAAGCACTGGAACAGGTTGCCCAGAGAGGTGATAGAAGGCCCATCGCTGGAGGCATTCAAGGTCAGGCTGGATGAGGCTCTGAGCAACCTTATCTAGTTGGAGATGTCCCTGCTCACCTCAGGGGGGTTGGACTAGATGAGCTCTAAAGGTCCCTTCCAGTCCAAATGATTCTATGGTTCTATGATTCTATTAAGTTCAATGACTCAGTGAATTCCTTTATTTCCTTCATACAGTTGGCACTGTTGTGTTTTTATGACTGTTTATTAGCAGACCTTCAGGTTCCCATGCAGAGAGATCTGGAAACACAAATAATTTTCAGTCAACTGACCTCTGGGCTTATGTTGTGTATTTAGTTCACCAGGAACCCAAGATTTGTTTCCCTTCCACAGAAATTAACATAATCAACGTATAAATGTAAAACCTCACTATGGATGTTACACAATTTTACAGGCTGGAAAACCAATAAAAGATTTGATGTCTGTTCAAAGTGGTCAAATATATAATTTTTACTTTAAATCATACTGTATAAATATAATTCATACTGCTATACATTAAAGGTTAAATATTCTTACCTTCTCCAGCGTGAAGATTTACATCAACATACTCTTCTATTTTAGATCTATAAATTAGTATCCACACAGGTCTGTGTGTACAGTTGATTGCAGCTGAATGTGTTATTCAGTGTCTGCTTTATAGCTGATCTCAAAGGGGTCAAATTTCTGTTTCATTTTGCAGCCAATTATGTCTTCACAATTCATTTGAAAACAATGAAATTACAACCAGAAATCATTTCTCAAAGACACATTACTTTTGCACGAAATTAACTTCTCACTCTAATTGTCAATGATTGCTTGCCAGTTTAGCAGAGAATTTCAGGAAATCCCCAACTCTCCACAAATTCTCCAGAACATAAAAACCAGAAACAGTGTTAAATACCATATGATCTTGAATGAGTTTCCATGTTAGAAAGATTCAACATCTTTTTGTGTATCACTAGAAGTCTGACATAATTTGGTCTTCGTTCCTCTTCAATACTGCCAAATATGCCAATAATATTTTACTTGTTCTTCTGGAAAAGACTAGGGAAGGTCAGGGGTTTTTGTTGTTTTGTTAGGTTTTTTAAGAAAATGAATTTATTTATTCATGTTCAATGATACTCTGGTACCTGGAAAAATAAATATGTTTAACAAATACTAACAAAGAGTATACTCCTTGTCTTAAAATACCATAGCAAAATATGTAGCTGATTACCTACAAGTACTTATTAGTGAAATTTGAACAGTTGTAACTTGGAAAAATATGTTGTACATTTTAAAAATATTTTGCTAAGCAAACATTTAGGCTATGCTACCTAGTGAATAAGTTTACATGTATCCACTATTTAACGCTGTTAAAATAATTTTTACTAAATATATACAGCTTTTTCCAATTAAGTGCTGCAATATGTGGAGGACTATAAGCAAAAAAAATTGAAAAGATAGACTTCCTGACAGCAAAGAGTTAAGCATATGAAGAGAGATAACCACCTTCTTCTCCCTCATCATCCTTTCTTCCATTATATTAGGATGTAAAGTCATTTACAAAGTTCTTTTAAAGAGCTCAGAGCTCTGTTACGAATAACATTACAATACTTCCCTCTTATTTAATTTTTTTTTCCTAAACATGACAGTATTGGTTACCGTAGAAAACATCTTAAGATAGGCTTCAAAAGAAAGGCAAAGAACACCAAGTCACAGTGTCACAGTGATATGTCCCATGCAATTTTTCAGATTTGCTCTCTTTATGCCTTTGCCACCTTCCTCTCCCACCTCTCTGGAATTACCCCTTTAACATGGAAGTCATCACTATCTAAAGTTTTCCTGAAAGTTTTTCCATCAGAACTCAGTTTCTCTTTAGAAAGCGGGATTTCCTTTCAAATAACTGGGCCAGAACAGGTCATTCAAATTTTAGATTTGTCTTTATAATCCATTAAATGTCTCCCTTCTTTTTGAAACTATCACAGTTTTGATTAATTTTCAGAAGTTGCTCAAAGTAATTCAGAAACGACCTAGATGACTGAAATAGCCTTACTAGGCTTTTTTCTGTTGTACTGGTTGAATTCATGGGCAGCACAAATTCAGAAACAAGAAACTCATTAAGCTGCCTAAATGAAGAGAAGGAATACTTAAATAACCAGTAGTATTCTGAAAATGCAAAAGATAAATAAAAGTTATCAGAGGTCCTCCCAGAAACCAAACCTTTTTTGGATCATTTTGCAACAGGTGGCATTTGAAAGTAAAACCAATAAAACGAACATGTAAGTCTTTTTTGGATTACCCAACCCGCCTGGTCTCTATTTTCTTTAGTGTACTCCATCAAATGATATTTGGAGTTCGTTTACTTACCCTCCACTGCTTTTACCCAAGGTAATTCAAGAAGCTTCCCTTTTTCCAGCTCACTTAAAATTGGCTGTTAGATGTTCCTTCAAAGTTTATCTGTCTAGAGAATCTCATTAGACTTCAGCAGCAGCTCCATACTCCTTGTCAATTGTATTCTCTTTCCACATTTATTGTATGACAGTTACCAACCACAACAGGTCAGAAATACAGATGATTTAAGAAGACATTATTTATCTTTTCTTGAAATATGAACTCAGAGTACTGATGCCTGCTGAGACAGTGATTGGTATTTTGCACCAGTGATCAGAGAAACCTAGTGAAGCATGAAAGACCATATTGCCCTTACTGCTATGCTCATTGATTTGTTTGAATCACACCAACAAGAAATGTATCACGCTTTAGGTCCAGAAGCCCCCAACCTGCACAAATTCTAATTCTTAACCACATTATTTCTTGATCACATGGTGTTTTAGTGGCCTGCAGAGATGAAACATAGCTGTTACATTGCACTCGCACAAGTTGCACTTCAATACACATAGTGAAGTTGAAAACACTTGTGATGAGCATCTATTTAATCACTTAATTTTCTTCCCTGAGAGACAGCTTTGGTTCCTTCCAAAATGACCCTTGAGTCTTTGCACCAGCAATTTTGATCTTATGTGACTTCCTCAAGTAGGTGCCATTCCCCGAGTGAAAACAAGTATCTTCTTAGAACAAGTTCATTTTTCTTCTCCTGTAACTTCTCATTTCCTACCATGTAGAAACCAGGCATACTGATTTTACCCACAGGTTTGGGGCTTTTGAAAACTTCAGTTAAAACCCTGCAGACTATTCCCATCAACGGTATTTGTTGAGATTCTTTACTTCTTTTATATATCAAACCACTTGATGCCAAGATCAGCAGAATCACCTAGTTTCTACTCTTAATATAGGTCTTGTTGGCTCAGGATGTGTACACAGAAGATTTAATTTCTCATAGTCATATGTTCTCTAGTATTGCCACCTCCACCTAGCAGTTATTTTATCATTTAATGGCCTTATTTTCAACAGATGAACGTCTGCATCTTTCCCCAAAGCAGTCCATAATCATTAAGTGTGTATAGTATTATTTGGCTACATACCCACTTTATTTTCTCTTAATCATATGGGAGAAATTAACAGATACTTTGAATAACCTCAGCACCTTATTTTTGCTCACTATTATCATCTCATGTTCTTAAATATAGTTTTGTTTTCCTTAGCTTTTAAGATTATCAGTGCTGTCTAGAATTATCTTAATTTCTAGTCTCTAAAGCATGTTTCAAGCTTGGTTTGCCCTTATTTGCCATCAAGGATATTTTAAATGTACAAAAACAAGCATTTACATTCATTCCTGAAATGAAGGTAAAAGATACTTCTTTTTACTTTGTTACTCACAGCTTCCTTACACAGTAACACCAGGAAACACAACCCCAAACCCAAATAAGGTATTTATTTTATGTAAAAGTGAGCAATAGTGAAAGTAGATTATTTAAATTTTAAACGTGGCTTATTAAGTAACACCGAGGAAAATATACACAAATCAAAATAAATGAAATCTCAACTAAACAGGCCTACATTGCAGGACAGCTAAAATCCACAATCGTTGCATACCTTCAAGCAAAAATTCAAAAGACAAAATTCATAATGATGTGGAAGGTTCACACAATGACAATCATGTCACTTAAACCAAACTCCAAGTCTACTTTCAAAGTAGTTTGCTACGTATTAAATTCGCGATAAGATCCCAGGATTCATATCCAAAATATGTGGAGGAGTGACTAGACGATATCAGTACTCACAAACTCACTAAGCTGGGAACTTATTTTTACTTCTGTAATCTTTTCACAGTTCATTTACACAAAACCAGATAATCTTGATTTTATACCACTAAAAATAATACTAGGGGAACTGATGGACCTACTTTCTGTCCAAGCATTCTGTATTAGTAGATCAGGATAGATAACAACATGATGGATTCAAAGGCTATTAGTCTTCAAAAAATGCTGTATTGTTTCATTACTGAATTTTGTGTCACATTAATGTGTTACTTATGCAGTAACTAACATGAAGCTGAACAATATGAGATTTATAGAAGTTTCACAAAAATTAGTGATATAACAGATGAAAAGACTTGCGTTCTTCTATTACACATACGTGCCAAAATGCTAGACTACAAATTATAATTCACTATGGTTAGTTGCAGTATGAGGCAAACTAACTAGTTCTCAGCTCATTAGTTCTTCTTTCACACAAAATCAATCAAAATTTAAAGCTGTATATGTAAGCAGTTCAGTATTCTGATTACAGATCAGCAAAGTGTTTTTATTCTAGTGCATGGGTTTGAGTTTAAATCATATGTTTAATCATCTATTAATTTGCAGATTCATAAAATCTTGCAATTAACTCAAGTTCAGAGGTATTTTTGCCATTACACTTGTGTTAAGTGCTTGTACACATATGCATGCATATATATGTAAATTTCTGTTGTTTTTCAAGAGCAAGATTTTCATTTTTATATACTCATTTTCCCATAATCTGCTTTACAGGTTCCATGTGTCACCTCACATAAAAGTTTTACTGCGTGTTTGACATTATATTTTCCAGTAGAGGGTCATGAAGATGGTTAAGGGACCGGAACATCTCAAATATGAGGAAAGGCTAAGAGAGCTGGGACTGTTCAGTCTAGAGAAAAGTAGGTTCAGGGGGATCTTATTAATGTATATAAATACCTGAAGGGAGAGTGCAGAGAGGACAGAGTCAGGTTCTTTCCAGTGTTGCCCAGTGACAGGACCAAAGGTAACGGGCACAAACAGAAACATGGAGGGTTCCTCCTGAATGTCAGAAAACACTTTTTTGTGACCAAGCACTGACACAGGTTGCCCAGGGTAGTTATAGAGTCTTCATCCTTAGAGATACTAAAAAAACATACAGATATGGTCCTTGGCAACCTGTTCTAGGGCGTTCTGCTTGAGCAGGGGGTTGGACCAGATGATATCTAGAGGTCGCTTCCAACCTCAACCATTCTGTAATTCTGTGATTTGGTGATTCTGTGACATGGTAAGTACTAAAGCTTTGTTGCTTTGGTTTGGTTGCTAATAGTTTCTGATGTCTTTCAAGCCATTCACCCACCAGAAAAACCAAACAGCCTTAAACAATGTATTTTTAGATATGCCACCATCCACTTGATTAACTTTTGAAAGTATCTATTTTTATTTTCTATGTGAATTTCAACCAAAACCTCCCAAACCTGAAACCATTTCCAAGAAACACAATTTAATGGTCAACTTTTCCTTCAAGTTTTTTACATAAGTAGTCTGCTGGTAAAAGGCAGGATGCATTTACAAGGACCAGGGATCTCTTTTTCAAAGGTTCTCTCACCACAAATAAAAGCTATAAGGCATCATATAAACTATAAAGAAAACACGTATCTGCATAGGTATAGAAGAGAAAAGAGACACTTAGCTCTGTATCCAAAGTTCCCAGGTCAACAGTGCAGAATTTGATGATGATGCTGTCTAGAACTCACTTTTCCACACTGCACAAGTGTCCTTTCACTATACAAAAATGAAATCCCGTTGCTGCTATCTCATCCACTGAATGACCTACTAGTTGTTCTGCTACTTCTCTGTCTTGTCATGGGCCTGGATCAGGAGATGTACAAAATACTGTCCTATCACTGACTATTTAATATCAGACCAATGTGGGGTGGGAGAACAGGTCTTAGTGCACTGCAGTGGAAGTGACAACAAATAATTCCACCTTCCTTGATCTTATCAGCCAGTACAGAAGAAGATACCATCAGACTCAACCAAGAAATATGCTTGTAAATTAGTTAGTTTCACCACTAAAAGTTTGAGTTTTATTTCAGGTCTGACTTTTTTCCATCAGTCACTGAGTCCCAGTAAGCCATAGGATGACAGGCCAGAAAATGCTCTGTTCACAGGTGTCTTTTCTTCACACGCATTCTACACTGCAGCTGTAGGAAGCAGACCAAAAGGTCTGCCTAACCTTGTCTCTGACAGTGGCCCTACAGCAGATGTCTGGGGAAAAGCAGAAGTATTGCATGCTCTCCCAGACCTCAATAGTTTGCAGCTCAAGACTTTCCTGATTCTGAGGAGATTTTGGTTTTTTGATTGTTTTAGCTTCAGTTATCAATGCATTTTTTCGTAAGTTCATTCAGGTGCTTTTTCAACCGACATTACCTTTTTGCATCTACATCTTATAGTGACTTCTACTGCTTAATTCTGCATACTGTAAAGAAACCTCATTTGTTTTTATGTAGTCATTTCTTAATTTTGCTTGAAATTCTCTAGTTTTTAAATGACAGTAGACAGCCCACAGTCATTCCTTATTTTCCACTTCCCCATTCTTCTATTTTCTAGGCATCTACCATATCTACTCTTTCTCATGTCTCTTCCAGTCTGAATGATCCCACTAGATTTAATTCCCAGCTGCACATACACTGTCTATACCTTTCATGTTGTCACCTTTCTACCAAGGCAGAACCTTTTCCAGTTTGACTTCCAGTTTGGCTTAGAGGAATAAGGACGCATTCCAGATGCAAGCTTATTATCCCCTATGACAGATGTTGGGTTACCTGAGACTTCTTTCACAGTTTTTGGCCATTCCCATAGCTCTTTAGAGCCTCTTCAAGCTTTCCGTGTCCGTATTGAGTTGTTGTTACCTGGTCATGATGGACTAGTCCAGCAATAATGACAGGGGTGTCAAACAAGCACAGAAATAATGGCAAACTATTCCCAATAGTATTTCCTTGGCCACAGGACTAGCCTCGGGTTCAAGTGACGATCCACAATGAGTTGCAAGTCTTTCTCAGAGCTAATGCTTTCTGCCATGGAAGCTCTGATATACAGTAGGTGACTGTACCATACGAGTTCAGAAGGATCCTGATGCCAGAACACCAGGCAGGCAAAAGCAGCCTGTAGTATTTGTTTCTCCCTGTATGATGTATGTATCACTGTTAAGACATAGGTTACAGAGGGCTCTAGACTGTTTAGAATCTGTGCTCTGACTTCTTTTTTATTGATCCTCCAGCTTTCACATCATTAGTGAATTGATCAGTAATGATTTTATGCCATATATAAAAACTTTAAACAACTCTGGGTCCACAGAACTCAACCCAGTGAAACATCCACTCAGCAATGCTTCCCCAACAATTGTTTCTTAGAGAACATAATTTATATAATGTTTTCACCTGACTGATATGTATTGATTTGGTATTGGCTTTGCTCCTTAGTCAAAATGCTTTGCAATACCAGGTTAAAACATCTCACAGATCCCTAATTTTATTACATGAACACTTTTAACAACCAAGCTTATAATGACAATTTTTTTTCTAAGTTAGCTTAACAAGATTGATTTTCAATAAATCTATGTCTATTGGCATTAATTAACTTTTCTTAACTCTTAAAAAAAGTCACATCTATTATCCACTATTCCAGTTGTCCACAATCAACACAAGACAGACAAGCTCATAATTACTTGAGTCACCCTATTTTCTCTCTTTAAATATTGTTGCAGCATTAGTTTCCTTTTGGTCCCGCAGAACTGTCCCAGTATTCTACAACACATAGACAGTCCAGAAAGATTAACAGCTCAGGTTATAAAATTCAGAAGCTAAAACGTCCAACTTTAAAAAACTGTTTGAGTTTACTATCTAACGTCTTCTGAAAGCATTTGATCGTGATCTTCACATCATGCAAATACATTTTCTGGTCTTTTCTCCAATGTATAACAGAAATATTTATTCTGCTATTTTCATGTGCTAGTGCACATGCATACTGTTTCCAAGATTCCCTTTGATACCCAAACACTCATTTGTATAAATTCTGCTTGCCATTTCCATCTCCTTTTAAAGGAGATGCAGGGCTACAGGGAAAAGCCCCACAGGGTCAGATGAAAGGCCCATCTTGCCCAGTAGAGGTAGTGACAAAAGGAAATGCTCTGTATGCACAGCACACAAACCTGATCACTTTGAGGTCCATCCCCCGGTACTCCTCTGGCATCTGCAGCTGCTGTATTAACAGTTCTGGAGGGTACGTTCCCTCCTAGGAGTTAGGCTTTTTTTTTTTTTTTCCCTTATGTTCAGAAGCAGCTATAAAGAGCTATCAACTCTCCACTTTTTCTTTTATTATATTTTTGGCTGCTTAGCTTTTTATTTTTATGGATTCTCTCAACCTATATCCCTTCCAATTAAATGAATAACAAAATCATCTTATTCTTCCTTACTGTGGCTTTTTGGATATTTCTTCAAAACATTTTCTTTACTCTTATTTTTCATGGCCAGGAGATCTTGTTTCTGTTTGAAAGATGTTCTGTAAGGCTACTGTCCTTTACATTCATATTCATACTAACAGATTTGTATTACATTTTGATGTATGAAGCAAGTAACCATTTCTTGTTAGTAGCTGAATTTTTAGATGCATGTTTTTAACTATCAGTGTAAAATCTGTACAGAAATTTCTCATTAAATCACTCCCACACAGAAAATAAAAGTTGAAGTCCTTAAATCTGTTTTCTTAAAGAAATTAGTGTGTGTCTTCATGAGGATTTTAACACAAAAATGTTTAAACAGAATTTCCCCTAAAGTAGTTTATTTTCTCCAGGCACCATGGACAATGTTCAAAAGGCATACCATTAAAATAGCTAGAACTCCATTTCTATGATTCCTCTAAAAAGCATGTTGATATACATGTGTTGAAGATTGCATTGTATCATGCAATTTTCACCATTTAAAAAAAGAGAAAGCTTTTTAATTCATAATCATTTAAAAAAGAAATGTAAAGAAAGTATAGCTGGAGTTGTAATGGGATAATGGGGTTGTCCAAACTCTAAGCCTAGCACTGTTAACACCAAAAAAACCTTCAAAAAGCCTGCCAAAACACTATTGAGAATTATTGTTTGATGATCAACTGTGGTTAAAAACCTGTGCCATGAGGAATACATTCTGAAAACTGTTTTGCAAGCACTTGGATATCATCCACATCAGCTCCGGTACTACCCAGCAGAGACTAACCTCTAGAAGGTAGCTTTATATTTATGCTGCATTTTTGTAGCCCAGTGGGACACACATAAGAGCAACAGAGGCTGAGATAGACGGATATTGAAGTTATCGTTCTCTTCTCCAGCCATGCAACTTGTACTAAAAGTCAGGACAGATGCTGCAACAAGAATAAACATTTCAGACACACACCAGCCAAAGCTCCACTTACAGATGGAGTTTATGTGTTTCAAAGATGACGTTGGGTACTTTCTAAGGAGTCCAGTAATGTTACGTACTCCAATGAGTGCATCCTTCCTTATAAAAGAATTCATTTTGTCTTTGCTGCACAGATTCTCAGTAAAATTTGTTTTAGAAAGATTATTTAAGCCACTCTTGAATAAAATTCAAGAAACCTCATAACAAATACATGCAGATAAGCTTACTTCCTGTTTCAGTGATTATGAAGCAATACCAAGATTTTCAGTTGTATACACACCATCAGATATATGTACATTACAGTACAGGATACACTTTTTCTTAGATCGATGGATGTCCTTTTTGGACATTATCTTCTCTGTGTTTCCTGCTTCTTGATGTGTTCTGACAGTTTTGCTTGATTGCACTATAGATACGACAAGTTGGTTTTTCCCTGGAAGTACAACAATATGGCCACTCAAAATCACCTCAGCAGCATCTTATTCTCACGTTTTTTCCACACAGTAGTTTTGAGATAGGCTAGACAAGATCACTGCAGATAGCTACTTTGTCATAACTGAAAGCTCCCTTAACTCTGTGATCCTGCCCAGTGAATCCTTCAGAGTCTATTTTTTCCATTGGAAAATTACAGATTATAGCTATAGATACTTAACAGCGATATGCATATGTTGTTCTTATGCATACTCAGGATCCTAATAGTTTTTAAATACCGCATGCAATGGCATATATCAGTCCTGCAAGATACTGTGTTACAGAGTAAAAGGAAAAATCTGACATATTTCATTTTATAAATTAACTCATTCCAATTCAAATTTTTACCTGAAAGAAGTTAAAGATGGTACTCTTAATTCTGACTTTATCCACAAAAATAAAGCAAAGTGCTATCAAGCTTTGGAGGATAAATGCCACATAAACCAATGGATTTTGCATGAGTGAATTGTGGAATGGACAAAAAGTTACAGCTCCATAGTCACTAATGATGAAAATGCCCACTAGTTTCTTTCTGTCAAATTACTTAGAGTTCACATCAGATTTACTCCTTTACAACAACTTCACAGCAAGTGCAGAAAACAGAAAGTACACATAGTACAAGGTTCAAGGATTAATTGGCTAAATCATAAATATTTTTTTAACAAATTTGAACCAGCAGTATGAGTCTATGCTTCAGGAGTGTTTTTCATTGCATGTCCACAGTGGTTCTATTCCTGCAGTGCCGTCCAAGTTGGAAAACAAAGCATCAAGGTTTCTAGTTCTGCCTGGAAGCTCTGGTGCTTGCCAAGGTTCGTACCTTGCCTAGGCTTCCCCTAGTGGCTCTCAAACAGATTAAACTCCGCCGATACCATAGTAGATCTGCATAGGTAATACTTCCATTACTTTTCCCACAAAATAAATCTCCACTAAAAAAAAATAAATAAAAAATTGCCAACAAATGCAAACATTAAAATAGAGATTTTTTGATACTATCTACCTTTGCATCCACATTATGGTCACCTTGTATCACAAGATCTCACATTAGCGCTCCTGAGGATCTTGGTAGGCAAATAACCAACTTCAGATATTGATACTAAATACAGCAACACAGATTTAGAAAAGAGGAGAGAAATAATGAACAGGAACTAACCTAGAGCTAAAAGCATGGACAGCCTCATCAGTGTTGGCACACATTTTATTCTAAAGCAGATAAAGTACAATTTTTCTTTTTTTTTTTTTTTTCTGACTTCTAGGGATTTTATATTTGGATTGATATACACCTTCTCCTTTGTTCCTACATCTGCCAACCCCAGTATCGCGATAACCTGCCAATTAAATTCTCCTCTCATTTGAACAGTCAAATTAAATGCGGGTTCATATGCTGTGTTCACACAGGGCTGAAGACATTTGCTCAGTTGAGATAACTTAGATCTCCATTTCCAGCATATTGAACTTCTTGATACTATAGAATTCCATGCCAAAGAGTAAAGTCTTGCTGGTTTTCTTCCAATTATCTTTCAATGTACCATTTGAAAGTTTGTCTATTTAAATAAGCTATTTACTTCTTTGGACATAGCCATAAGATATTTCAGTAGTAGACACGTGTCCCAAAATGATTTTAAAGGATCTTTGCCTCACATGGCTCTAATGCAACAGGAATTTATTCTCATTTTGAAAGAGGGAAATAAAGCAATGATTAAATTAAGGTAACTGTTAAAGAACAGACTGAAGGTCTCCAGCTGGACCTGTGCCTCCCACGTTTCATTGCACTGTCTGATATACCATTTCTCTGTCCTAGCCTCCAGATTGATGTCATACTTTTTTTCCCCCTCGCTGTACTCCATAGCCTAAAGAAGGCTAATGACATCATAGGAAAATGAGATATGTAGCTATGTTTGTCTTCTGTGTTCAAGTTATAGAAAAATATAATAAGACCATATTTCTCAATGCCACCAGCCTATGCCAACAGTTTCTTGATGAAATATACCCATAAGCACAGCGGTATACTATAAGTCCCAAAGAACCCTAGACTTGGATGAACAGAATGTGATAAATAGACACTGAAATTTTATCAAAATTTTTGATTCCATACAGTCACAAATAGAAATCTACTATAAAGTGGTTTGTTTGTATGGTTGCAAATTATACACATTGTATTGAATGGAATAAAATCACGTTTGAGTGAACTCTAATAAAGTAAAATGTCACTTCATACATTTGAATTAAAGTCCAGTTACTTAAATGAATCAGGCTGTGAAAATTGCAATTTTAATAATAACGAACCTTTAATTAGTGATGTTACGCTGTGGGGGAAAGACTTTTGAAATGAACATGCACATGACAGTCCTGTCTTTAATTGCTAAGTTAATGCATGCTGCTTAAAACTGTCCCCTCTCATTTTCACAGCTTAAAGGCTTCTGAAAAGTAACACCAGCTTTGAGCACTACGAAAAACTTCAGTAAAAGACTTGTTTGTAGGCACTGTATAAGAAATACACAAATCTGATTATAAATATGAAAAAATAAATACAATTAGACAGCAAATTTATTCTAAGGATATAATTTTTAAAAGTTTAAAGTTTTTTAGTTTGAAGGTTTTGACTGGAGGGGTTATCCTTTTTTTTTTTCCTATGTCAGGAGAGATGTTATTTTATCAACCCCAGTTTGTGCCTTTAAAAACTTGAAAAAATCTTACACAGCTTAGAATAGTTCAACTACAATGAATAGATCATGACTGTATTTGGTTTAAAGTGTTCCTAACCGACTCTCCAACATCGCAAGGAAATTCAGACACTTGAAATATTTTTATTGACCTGGAAAAGGTCTGGATATTTTTTTTTCCCTAATCTAGAAAGAGTCAGCAGGGCTTAGACAAGATACTCACTGACCTGGAAAGGCTGCTATTTCAGCCTTGCTTGCAATGGAATGATTGTAAAAGACTGTTAGCAACTTTGCTCTTACTAACAGATATTTGTTTTGCTGAACAATGTCACTATTATCCATATTGCCTTCACTTCTAAAAGCAGTTTAAGGGACTTTGCATTAATTAAGAGAGTACTACATTGCATACACAACTTCTATTGGGTGAATTATTTGGCACAGGATATTTCTAGTGCTTTAATATGGTTTTGTTCAGTCTTTGTTACTGAAATACAATCTGTTATCTGAGACCACTTCGCTAGTGCTAGGACTTTTCAAGGAACTATTTATTCTTAGCCAGAAAGGACTAGTTCAGCAAAAGAAAAATTTATTGGGAACATATGATCCAGAAAGGTTTCTTGATTTAAAATGGTATTTCTGAATACAATCAGTAGTAGCAAGAGATCAGGGATTTGGGATCTGGTTTTAATGCTATAAGTGAATTACTTCATGTAAAGAACCTAAAAACATTTTTTAATACATTACACTAATTATGCATGCTTTTGTTTCCCATCTTTCAGTACACTGTTTATAAAGGAAGAGATACTTAAACATTTTTTCCTGGATTAAAAGAATACTTGAGTTCATAGGTTGTACCCAAGACACCATTTACAAAGTGAAAATATCAGGGCCATTAACAGAGCATCAGGTTTTAAGCCAACTTGCTTGCTTTTTCTTAAACTCTTATTGTTAGAGGTATTTTAAGTAGGTGTGTACATGAATTCACTAGAGAGCTGACAATACCTTGGCAGAAAAGAATCAAAAGAGTGTGACAGTCCTGCTGTTAAAAAAAATGGGTTTGTGCCAGATATGTTTCAGTTGTATAGCAAACGACCAATATATGTCTTTTATTTTAGAAGAGCTGCTTTTGCAAGTTACCTATGCCTTGCTATCTAAGGTGCTCCCTGTTTAAAATTAACTTACATTCAAGAGCACATGTAATTCATTCTTATAGGGTAGAGGTTTAAATAATGGCAGTGTGACTTAAACTAAGAAGAGTAAATACAAGAGACTTCAGAGATTTCAAAGGAATTTATGCAAGATCACGGTCTAGTGAAAAATAATATGTTGGTCATCCTTGACCTTAAGTCTATCAGTTATTCTAGATACTCTATCCTCCAAAACTACAAAAGGTCCTAATTCCACCATGACATGAGCAGTATTGTTTCTATTAAAACTTGTTTAGAGCAACATAAACTGAGTTGAAAATAGCTAATTATGCAGAATGGTAGATAGCGTCCAAGTCCTACATAGAATCATAGAATCATTATGGT
>NW_009612267.1:0-72720 GCF_000690535.1 Cariama cristata
CTTTTCCAACCTAAGTGATTCTATGATTCGCAACACAGTTAAACATTTGTGAAGCATTTTGCTTAATTTGTATCTTCCTAAATATTCTTAATATTTCATATATTTAATCATATTTGCTTGATATCTGCTTGATAGGAGTCATATTTAGGAGTGACTTGCTGATTACCGGCATAGCAAATATTCTAAGGCTACTCTTAATGACAAGAAAATGCTTATCAGCCCTGTGTGAGTGGTAGAAATAAAGACAGATAAGTGACTACACAGCAGATTTACCTGTTTGAGACACAAACTAACTGCAAAATCTAAAAAGCCACCACATCCTACCTGCCAAAAGAGGAAAGAGAACAGCATTAACTTGGCTTCTCTGTTTGTTCTGTATATCACAGAAATCAAAGGGAATGTGAGATTAAAGTTATGCCTTAGTTTTAACTGTTACATTACAGTGCATATGGAATGTGACATACATTTAGAAGAAGCCTGAATTTACAATATCTAGAGTCTTATATTTCAGTTGCAGATATGGCACTATCTAAAGTTATTTCTCCACTTCATTTTTCTTATTGAATTTGTTTTGTTACACAGCCTCGGTTTTAGGCTTTCAAATACAGAGGTAAATGGAAAATGGAACAAAATGAATCATGAGTTTGTGAAAAGAAGATTGCACTAGATTAACCTGATATCCTCCTCTGAGAAGATAACTGAACTTCTAGACAAAGAAATGAAATGGATTTAGTCTCTCTGAATGTCAGCATTTGACAGTGCCTCAAGTACCTAAGCTCCGGCTGACTAGAATTCACCAGCGGAAGGCAGCTACAGAAAAGGCAAGTTTAATGGAAGTCAAGCCTGAGAAAAATAGGAATTCATTAAAGAATCACAAGACTAGTCAGAACAAGGGGAAATGTCAATTAGTGTGATGAAAGGGAATCACTTGCTGATAGTCAAGTTACTTGAGTCATTTTTTTAAAAAGTGGTCCTGGGACAGGAAGCATGAATGACCTTTGCACAAACAGTTTATGCCAAAGAATTCAAATGATGACAAAAAAATTGAGAATCACTGTCAAGACAGAGGGAGATTGAAATATCACACAAAAGAGCTGGGCAATGTTCAGGACCATGGTAATAGAAATGGACTGAAATTCAGTACCAGAAAATGAAGAATCAAAGAATGTGGAATTTCTGCTATACGCTGTGGAATCAAGAATTATTTGAGTGCCTTAAGGGCAGACCCAGACTTACCAGTGGAAGGTGGTTATTAAAAAAACAAAATCAAAACCCAGAAATGCAATAATTAGGTAAAACAGATGAACTATTTTCATTTCAGATAGAGCCATATTAGTATCATTAACAACTGGGCTAGACTGCAATGAAACAGCAATGGTACGCTTGAACAGCAACTCTCTATTCCTCCCAAAACATCATTACTGCTTTAACACTGGACATCGCTACCTTCCCATGATTGATCTCTAATGTTATAGACTGACAGTCACCATTCCAGCAAATCTGGTGTGCATGTATATATGCATGAATATTTACACAAACATAGAGATGCACAGATCTGGCAGACATGCAGAGAACCCTGGAGTATGTGTATAGAAGAAAAAGTGAAAACCTGAGCTGTGAATATTACCCAGTTAACTGATACTGTGGAACATAAAAAGTTCTCCAAGCTATTCGCTGCAACACATTCTTACAGCTCAGATTAGTTTGTGATATGCTGCTTACAGTAAATGTCAGCATGTGAAATACAGCTGAGTTACAGCTGTGACAGTGAATTGGTAGATCCAAAATCATCTACTACTTTCTGAATACATTAACCACCAGTCTGTATTCCTTTAAAATATGTAATTGTTTACTTTCCAGATGTAAAAATAATTAAAAAAATTCCATTTTCAACTTCAATCCATCAGTTTGCGGACAGCTGTTCTAAGTGGCATTGCATTCAGAATTTCAACAGCCTTAGGAAAACGAGAAATGTTTAACAATGTCCCTCATGCCTAAAGTGATTTCCCTCGATTTTCACCTGCTTTAATTTGCCCTGGCAAGAAGCTACACTGACCATGTGACAGTCAGTCTTGTGCATATACACGGTGGTCAATTCTATTATCAAGTACCTATTTTCAGTTATTTTTTTATTTTATAAAATAAAATGCTCTGTACTTTTGCTACTATACTCCTATACAGTTAGGGTCAGCCTTCCTCTCTCCAGTCCAATAAAGCTATTAAAAATATAAAAGTCTTTTGCCTTTACTGTAGATCATCAGTTTTATCATGACCCTGTCTCGTATTATGAATTTATTCTACAGATCCACTATCTTTCTAAAACTCTAAACCGGCTTTGTTCTCTCTCTTTTACTCTCCTGACATAACTGAAATATTAGGATAAGATAAGCATATATCCCTACAATTTTTAAAATTAAGTAAGACTCCCTTCTGTCTTCACAGATGCTCACGAAATGCCCTGCCCACATGTAGGTTCAAGAGAACAGATGTTCCTTAAAACCGGAGCACAGTGCCTTGCGAGCTCAGGCCCTTAACTCATGATCAAGCCTTTAAATAAGGACAGTAACGTCCTGGGGAGTTCACAGCAGGGAGGGTGCCTGGACCTGAGAGCTGATTTAGGCTTACTTGGGCACTTACGCACCTCTCTTAGTATGCTTGTTTCGTTCTTTCTACTACTGCAGATTTTAATACTCTACACAATACTTCAAGTGAATTTATATCTGTAGGTTAGTAATGAGATAAGTGACTAAACCCCAAATCTTTTGGTTTTCAACACAGTGGTTGTATTTATAGGCCATTATACTTTCTGCCAAAAAGTTTCAAACTTAGTTTTCAGGGTGTTTTCAGTCATGTAGCATCCATCTTTGCCATCATGCATTTTTATGACAGAAATATGCATTTTCTTCTGACAAAATTCCTTCTCCAATTCAAGTTCTTCATTGCAAAATCCATTAATGCTTGTCATCAGCTTGTCAGCTGCTGAAAACCAAGCTTTTTACAGCAATCAGTCAATGTCTTGAAATCAATTATGGGTAATCTAAAAATATTTTAAATTAAATGTGTCATTATTACTTAGTCCAATTACTTCAATTGATTTTATAAAAGATTAAAAAGTTGGTAAAAAGTCAGATTCAATTTTATTTAACTGTGTTTTATTAAGTAAATAACTGTTTTTTAGAAGTTTTGGGAAGGCAAAAATGAATAATTTCCCCCTGTTGCCAATTCGTTATTTTTAAGTAAAACCTTCACCCACAAGGGTGAGATGCACACAGGAGTGAGATGCAAAAGCGTCAACTACAGTCAGACAGACATATGAAGAGAGTAAGGAGATCACTAAAAATACGGCTTAGAATTTTTTTCAATGTTTCACTTTGATTCTGCTCTTTAGAAGGTACTTGGGACAGCTCTGTTATGCCACAAATGCATTTAACTAGCAGCCAAACCAATGTGTTTACCAACAACATTTAGACCTTCTTTCAATAATCAGAGTTTTTTTGTGGTAACTGCTAAGTTCACCCAGTCCTTTCAGCTCCACCTGGAAATTATTCTACACAATGCATTTTTATTACCTTGTAATGAAATCAAATGTAAATGTCCATAAAATATTCACAAATAACATTGATTCTCTTTGATGGACAACTATATAGACCAACTTCTTAAATCAGTTATTTTACCTCTTGAGCAGAAAATATTTTAAACTTTGTATTTAAGAAAATGTTGAGGGTGAATTCATTTTAAAATATACCACTTATCTCCCAGTACAATGACTGATCATGCCGTCTTTATCCAGGCACAGTTCCCCTTGATGTCATGGCAAACACTTTACAAAGGCTGCATGATCAGCTTCATGCAGAACAAAACAAGACAGGCTGGCTGTAGAGTGCTGTCAAACCTTTGCCCATACAAGAAAATCTGTTACAACTTGTTCTTTACCACTGCAATTTATAAAGTTACCACTTCTGCTTTCTCTTCCATGCACAGCCAATAATTAACCAGAAGGGGTTTTTCCTTTTTTTTCCCTCAGTCTCTCATTCTTTTCCTTTATATTCTACCAAAGTTTTTCCTTTTCCTTTTTCCAAAACTTTCCAGTTTCCTCCTGACTGCTAAAAATACACAGCAATTTCTTTCAACTACAAAATACAATAAATAAATTATCAATTAATTTCTAAAATTATCATTTTAAAATATGACAAGGCTTACATTTCCTTTGATATCCTAATGATTTATTTATCACTCAAAGCAAAACCCAAAATTTTAGTTGTTAGATTAACAAAAACCTGCATTAGTTAAGGATTGCATATGGTAGCAAGAATGAAATGCATAAAAACTGAGACAAGCTGTTGTTCTAATCAGTGTGACATCTCCACACTGCTCGAGTCGTTACTCCTTGTGACAGTCAATGTACAGTTTTTAAATAAAGATTTATTTTAAAACAAAAATAAAGGATGAAGAAATTCCACATTAGAAAGTCATCCTTAAGCTCTGAATCTGGAGGAATATAATTTGGTAAAAAGCTGGCATTGGAAAGAACTAAATAACTAATAAATTGTAAAGTTCCTTCAGTTCCCTGCTCGGTCAGTTGTCCAATCCAGCAGTAAAACCTAATACTCTGAAATCAGTTTAATTTTTGGCCATAAGTTTTCTTACTTGCAGAACGAAAAACTGAGTTATGCAGCTTAAACTGTGATTCAGAAAACAAAATCTGTAAATGAAGTTAAACATGGGATTCAGTCTAGGCTTCAGCTGCAGAAATTCCCATCAAGCGAAACTTTTCACGTTTGCCTCCACCCCCGGCACAAGAATGTTCTCCATCCAGAAGAAGCTGGGACCTGACCCAGTGCAGATTCAAGTCAGGGAAACTCTTTGCTTTGGCTTAAACAAACCTGAGTGTGGATCAGTTACAGCCATTGCTAAAGGTCATGTTATAGCTTACAGACAACTGGAAGGATTACTCCTAATTAATTTTTTGGGACCTCAGAGTGAAGTATTTCCCCAGATAACAAATACCATAAAAATGGATTTATTTGAAAACATACTGTATGCTTTTACCCATTTGTCTTTCTTGTATTTACTGTCTCCAGTGATTTATTTCATTGTCTACTTCTTCCAAGACTAATTATATTACGAAAACAGCTAGATTACTATTCAATGTCTGTCCATTTTCCATTATATACTGAGGTGTTTTTTTTTCACCCAGCAGAAATACATAAAACATAACTGCTAGTGTCAGTTGCCTTGGGAATTTGGGTTAAGGAAAAGAAAAAATAATGATAGTGCCTTAAAATTTCCTATGCTTGGTCAAATTTATGCTGGAAATTTTAGGAGTCAGGTTTTTGGTGAGATTTGTAATGTGGTTTTTTCCTGGTCTAAGATCACACTAGGGAGGACTGACACAAGACCTGAAAAAAGAATGAACTTGCTTGCCTGAGGTTGATAGTCATCTTCTGTATAAAGGTTTAGGTGAGTTCTAAATCTGGTCTGCCCTCTACCTCAATCCCAGTTGGGAATGAGTGCACTAATTTGCTATTCTGTATGGTATTTTTTATCTTTAGTATGAATTCCACTGAAAATAGTTCTAATGTTTCAGTATATGCTCTTTGTTTCTATAAATACATCGATTTTTTCCTCTATTTTTATCAAGTATTGCTACGTTAATTCTGAGATAGAATTACTAATATATTGCTTCAGTTCTTCCAACACATTTTATGATGTTCTTAAATACTTTTTTTCTACTTTACTGCAATCGGGTAACATTAACGGTGAAGTTCATAAAGTTTGTCTTCACTGCTACATAAACTGCTAACAATATTTGCTTTTGCTGTCCTATGTTGCTTGCTTAATTAATCTGCAGTTCTATTCTAATTTGAATGTTAAGCTTCCTAACATGTTCCTGGAACAGAATCCTCTGAATGATTTCTACTTGTTACAGTCCTTTCCCTCACAGACAATATTTTTAAGATTCTTAACCTATTTTGGATGCAGTGAATTGTGCTGTATCTAACAGTTCTACTAGAAGAATTGTTTATGTTCAGGAGTTTCTCTGCAATGTTTGGATACGTCATACGAAAGAGACAAAAATGCCTGGATTATATAGATTTTGTGAGTCTGAATGCAAACTGTTTATTGCTTTATGAACACAACATGCTCCAGGGAGCATCACAAATAATGTGTATGTCCTTGAGTCTTTTCATTTTGCATTTAGAATTTTGCCAGAGTTGAAATAGGCATAAAATCATACACAGTCATATATGGTTTCATCTGTTGTGGACCTAGGGAGTCTCTTGCATACTGCTTTTTCCAGCAAAACCTTGGGAGTTAAGTAACATCACCTGCAAGAAATGAGTTTCCAACATGCACACTTTAGATGCTAGGATTGGTATGCTTACTTTCTCTGCCTTTTTAACTTCAAATTTCAGTCCTCATTCATGAGGACTCATGCTTAGCGTTTGCTAAGCAGATTGTTTTTTCCCTTATTGTAATCTGCATGAATCCTTGGTCTTCAGTCTCTGACGTCTTTTGAACAAAGACTTTGTTGTGTTTGGGTTTGTTCTCGTTCTTGTTTTTTTTTAATAGGAAAACAAGGTCTAGTTGGAAATAAATCACAGTCCAAATTCTTACAAATACAAAACCACGTAAGTGTTGGGACTGATGTGACGAAATGCAGACCAGCATCCACCTCTGACTAGTCACTCAAAGCTCCATTTTTAGCTGGTGGAGAGGAACAAGCACAGTTAGGTCAGGACCAATCACACTTTGTAACTCGCCATCTGAGGTAGTCACCTGGGCTGCCTTCATAAACAAGCCTAGAACAGGCATCCAACATCAAATGAATCATTTCTTTGAAGTCTTTCTGAAGAGCTGATTTTTGTCCACTAAATGGGAGCCTGAGGTGACTACCTTGGAGGTATGGCTGTATGTTATAGACATCTACAGTAAGATAAGGACCACCTCACTTCACGTTCATTTACTGGATAGTGGCAGAGAGTATCAGAAGGATTTAAGAGCAGGGTATGCCTAGATAACCTCCCCCTGCCATGCAAATGCTCCCAGTGGCCTACAGTAAAAGGATTTTCTGCGCTCCAGGCACTGTGTACCAACCACCCTTGTGTTGTTTACATGACTTCTCCCAGTTGCTTCTTAATTCTATCTATGGGGGAAGGAGGGGGGATGAAAAAGAAAACTCAGCTCCCTCTGTTCTCAACCTGTTGCTCAGTTATTTCTTTTAAGAGTCTCACTATCCTGGTGTGATGGGGAAAAGCAGACCCTACAAATCCTTGTGCACTGAAGGCAGGGAAGACTTCTCCCGGCATCCTCTGTGCGCACACGCGTTGCTGCTTTCTGTTCCCAGAGGCAGAAACACTTCATCAGGGCTCTGTGCAGAATCATAATAAAATTTAATTTGGGAACTCTCCATTAAATGCTGCTCTACACTGTAAATTAAGTTCACTTGTTAAACAGCTCATTTGTACTATTAAGTCACTATGTCCTGAAGGCAGCATCACCTGAAAGCTTGTAAAATTGACTGAAATGTGAAAGATAGAAATAAATAGTATGAAAGTCAGTCTAAACCAAACAGAATTTCCACTGCTAGATTTTTAAGATTACCTCCCTTACTTACGCTTCATTAAGCGCACATTCCAATCACATCCCCACAATTCAGTCAACAGGGTGAGAAAACTCTGTGTGCGTGCGCGTACCCCTTCAGCACGGACAGCCAATGACTGTATTCTTGTTTCACAAGAATTTTTCTCAGCACACAGTTCATTTGTTTTAGCTTTGTTTTTTCCCCACAAGTTTGTGTGGTCAGATGAAATTCAGCCTTTCTGCATTGTTTGGATGGACAGAAGGTCTACAGTCTAATACAATACCCAGCAAAGAACCCCAGGGAAACTCCCTCCTAACATAAATTGTTGCAAGTCCTTCATTAAAGACTGAAAAGATCCTGTGAAACTTTTCTGCCGGAACATTTTAAACTACTTTTACATTATAATGCAATTCACTCCGTATGTGTGGGATTCATTACAACAGGGATTAAAATGACAGCTTAGTGTCATGTGAAGCATGCGGCAGGGGATTTGAGACCGAGTTCAGTTGCTGGACACTAGGCCAGCTGAATTGTACTTACTGCTGAGTTCCAGCAATACATAGAGCTTTGGCATAAAGGGCCACGAGGATTAAGGGCTATCCTTCAGAGAGATTTAATAATACAGAGATCTTATCATGCAGGAAAACTAAAAATGCACTTACTGGTACATTTGTAAGAGTAGTGGAGAAATGGCAAAGCACAAATAAAAAGTAAAAATTCTTAATCACCATCAAAGCCCATAACACTCATACAGCACAGATGTTACACAAATGATAAGCAGGTGTTTTTAGGTAGACTAAATTCTAAATGATCCCACTGTTATCAATCAACATCCTTCAAATAAATTCAATGGAAATGACAGTAAGCAAGAAGATGTTCCTGGGAAAACAAAAAATCAGTTCATGCTTGTAAAGGGTTAAACTGCACCACAGGAAAATATTTGTAGAAGTGATGTGATAAAATCCCTAAAATTACATTTCAAACTTTAAAAGCCACAATATTGAGGGCCTCGCACAGGAAATCCAGAGGAATATTCTAAGAGGATGTGAATAATTCATGGCTTCTGAAGCACACACGAGACAGATGATCGGAGAACAACGAGGTATCCAGGTGTGCTCCTGCCAAGTGCTGAGACATGAGCACGCTGTAAATCTGCTGGAGAAAAGCATACGCTCCTCTCCATCCCACCAAGACACACTGTGAACTCTCTTCCAGAAGATGTGTACCTGTTTTAACATCAAAAGGATGAAAAGCCTAGGGAAGGAGCCCGGCTATTAAAATACCTTAAACATTCTCGGAAAATAAATGTTCCCTGGCTCTAGCATATATTAGAACTGACCTTAAGGTGATTGCCTGCCTAGCCATAAAAACCAACCTAAACCATACTCGCTCCTGTTCCTTCAGTTTCCAATATCTCCCTACCTTTACTGTCCTTCCCCTCCCCTGATATGCACTTTGAGTGACATATTTTTCACAAGTATGGTAGAAACTCTTTTATCAGGAAAATAACTGTCTTTGTTACAGTGCTTGATTGTTGTTCCTCACAGTGAGGGCTGAAAAATTCAGTTTCCTCTTGTAAAATAATGCAATTAAAGCTTACATAAATTCCAAGATCTCTTTTAATGAGAAATACTAACATGCAAAAATACATTCCAGGGTGATACAACTGGCAGGTGGATGTAAAGCACAACGTAGGTAACCTTTACCATGTGCCTTGCAGGTTGTACCCTGCCTTTTCAGTCCAGAGGGAACAGTCAGACAGGTGGGTCGAACATGTAAAATATTGAACCTGCCCAGTGTTCAATATCTGTTTGGGTGTCCACTTCACCCTGAATGATTCCCCCCCCGACCTGCCTCTCTAAAACACCCCCTGGCTTTGCCAGCTCTTGAACGTGTAACCCAGTGTAAAAGCCAAGCTTCACACGTAACAGGGCTTGTTTTGATCTCCTCAGAGACATTTTTATGCTTGGAAATATTCTAGCATAAGTACAACGTATGCCAAACCCTTAAAATGAACAAAACCACAAATTCAGCAGATTCTGTCTGCAAATTAGGTCTGGAGATAGGAGAGAATGTGTAATTATTACTATGAAATTCCAAGAGAGCTTTTTTTTTGGTTTTGGTACATGCACATTCTTGTTTCTTGTCTAAGACTGTTCCACATAATTTCATCCGCTGTATAGGAGATATTTTACAGCTAACCAGTTGAAATAAATGAACATGCTACAGATTCCCCTCAAAATCTGATGCCTCTGGCAACTTCAAGACACAAAATATGGCAATCCAACTCTTTTGTTAAGAGGAAGGTAAGAACGAGCAGGAAAAAAGCACTAATTCAAGTAAAATGTTCATTCTTAAGTTTATATGGTCAATGTGATTAGATATATTACAGATACACAGTCTTTAGGCACACACCCACACCTAATATGCACAAATGCATATATATATATGCAAACTAAAATAAAAAAATCTTTGCTACTATTATTTTATTTAGTTCATTACTTATAATATATAACTAACAATATTAAGTCAACTGGCCTTTTAACATTTTTTTACCAAGTTAATCTTGGAGGAACAGATGTTTACAAAATCTCCTCTGGAATCAATGCAGTATTTTCAGGTTTACAACTAGACATTTTTATAACCGGTGATGAATGCTCAGATTTATTAAAAAGCAGTTATTTTCATCACTCCTTTTACCAAGTAAGTCTGAGCAGATAGCACTATGTGGTAACCAAAGTCCTACTTCCCTTTTGCTCCTGTATTGGTTTCCTTCCTTCTTCAGATCTCAGAAGAAATCCCAGATGAACAGCATCTCTGCACCACGCCAACGGAGAGAACCACAATACAACTAAAACCAGGACTCTTTTTGCATCTGCTGTGTGCCCAGAGAGCCTGCACTTGGGCTGCTAGCATATGCTGGCACATCTTAATTCCTGTTGCTAGCCACATCAACTAGAAGACTGTACGAGCACTTCAGCATATGCCAAAAACGCATTTCCATTTTGCTCTGTGGTTGCACACGCCAACATGGGTAACATGGCCTCAGCTGGGAGACTGGTGCTGCCGAGAAGAGACCCCCTCATCTCAGCCAGCTCTGGCCATGGGCTGGCTGAGGTCTGTCCTACCCAGGAGGACCTTTCCCTAAGGAACGGCAAAATGCAGGCGGATGACCAGGCTCACACTGTTTTAGCTCCTCCATAAGCCTACAGACACATTGTCATTGGGTTGTGGAAGTCAAAACTTGTGTGTCTGTGGTTTAAAAGAAAGTCATTGTTCAAAATTTACAGTTAAAGTTTCTTGAAAGATAACAACGTAAAGACTGTGGGCCTGAAGTACGTTATGAGAAACACACAGAGAAGTTGAGCAGGCAAGGCCCTGGAGCCTCATCTCAGCAGCTGTCCTGGGAAGAGGTTTTAGACCAGATAACCTCAAGAGGCCTCTTCCAACCTAAATCACTGTATAAGTCCATGTTTCTAGTATTTGAAAATGGTGCTTCTAGTGATTAAAATAGAACAGGAAACCAAATGACAAAAACACTCTAAAATATAATGGAAATGAATGAAAGCTTAAGACACAGTGTTCACTTTCTGATAAACAACAACTCTTCTATGAGTCATTTCTTATCTTATGTTTTTCACATTATTTTACAAAACCTTCTGACTGAGGGAAGAAGAGGGGCAGAATTTGATTGCAGGACAATTTGCTGTATAATGAAATCATACTGCGACTGATGTTCATAACTAAATAATGATCAATCATGCAACTGCATGTATAGTTTGTTTAAAATATCTCTAAATATAATCTCCCAGTTGCCCACCCTAATGACATTAACAGACATAAAATACCAGTCGTATTGCCAGTCTGCATGATACTAGACCTTTGTCCTACAGTCTGCTTGGACAATTAATTATTCAAAATCACCCTGAAGAATATATCACACCATGCTATAATATGAATTATTTTTATTTAATTTTAGTTTATGATAGCCACATATGACTTTTCTGAGAATAATCATGTTGTCCAGCCTGGACACATAAATTAGAAGCCCAACTCATCTTCACATTAAATAGGGTGTAAAGGGAATAATTCCAACTATATCTCAACTATAGGAACTAAGAAATATTTCCCAAGCCTAGAGTTCCTTTGAGCATCCTGAGTATATCTCAACTCCATCTGAGAGTAAGACCCAAGAGCGTATCACCTCCCTCCTCCCTACAACACATCCGTCTTTCCAGGAGGAAGGAGCCAGGACGCATGGCCTTGTGGGAACCACTATGTGCACAAGGCACCTGGATCCCCGGTATGCACAGCCAGGGAGTCGGAAGACCGCAGCCTACTGTGTTGTGCCATCTCACAAACTTGTTGCATTTTCAGATGCAGGCTCGGGATGGAAAGTCTTCCCCTCCAATAACTGCACAGGGAGCCCAGTATCCCAATCTAAGCATTTAAATAATGTCTGAAGCTGGAGGATGTAAATTCTTCTCTGATCCCTTTATTCATACTCACAAATGCACCCAGTGTTGCTCATTAGCTGTAATTTGAGAGCCAAGTTTCCGAACAGAGCACATGAGAGTGTAAATTACCTAGAAATTCTGTGCTTCCCTGAATACTTGCATATGCAGTTATTGTTCATCAACCTCATCGACCACAGCACCTGCATACAAAATCATAACCAAGACCACGGGAGATACCACACTGAATCCTGCACAGACATTTTCATCCATGGGGTTTTGTATTCAAAAATCTTGTACAGTGAGCAAAGACAAGGCTTAGCCTGAGATTAACTTCTATTACGGCTTTTTAGCTTATTTCTCACACAGAGCATAGTGATCAGATACAGGCTCAGTGACTGTTATAAAAGCTGTCACCAGAAGAGATCATTACAAAATCATCACTTCCCATTTATTTAAATTTGTATTCTGGTTTCCGGACTTCTGTATAGAAAGTAATATTTTACACAATAATTATCACAAATTAAATAATGATATAAAATTGTGAAAGCAAAAAGAAAAATCCTACCCAATCATCACCCAAATAGTGCTAATAAAAAGGGACTGATTTTCTTTCCACTTTTCTTTTTAAAAAATACGCTGTATGAAACTTCAATTCTTCTAATTCTCTCTCAAGAGGGAGTTCCCATTTGACCCAGCTGCCTGTGCATGAAAAATTTATTAACTGGCGTGGTTTTCTTTATTTAGAATAAAAAGAATATCTGTTTGCCATTATTACTGCAGGGAGCAGAAGGCAATGCTAGGTCAGATCAACACAATGCTTAAAGGTTTCGTCGTCCTTCTTATTACCTCCCGCTACCTAAACTGCATATTAAAAGTCAAAATAATCCAAAAAGAGATACAATATTAAAATAGTATCAGTACTTAAAGAAATATTTATCACAGAGTTTATTGTCAACTGACATACCGTACTGTTTTAATTGCTAAAACCTATAGAATTCCCATTGTCTAGCAACGGAAAATGATGCTTCCCAATGTCTCAATAAAGCATCAGTTTAGCAGGACATTTACAAGTTGTAGAGAAATCTAGCTTTATTTTAAAATTGTATTTAAGTTATTTACTCAGTATTTATAAAATACTTTCTTTATAAAAAGTTCTTTATTCCTGCATGCTTTTTGTTAACGTGAGAAGTAAAATTAAAACCACTGAACTCACTATAAGTAACGCTCCCTTGAGGAAATCTTTTTTAAAGGAAAAAAAGATTCTTCTGGTAGATATATTTCCTCTGTTTTCCCATTTGGAGATAGGCAAATGATTCATTTTGATAACACAGTTAAAATTTTGCATCGGTACAGGATTAATAAAATAAGGAATTTGAACTTATATTTTCTTTCACGGTCACAACTTCACACACAATTAATTTGGTTTCAGAACAAAAGAAATTTTCATGTGAGACATTTTGAAAAAAAAATTGTCCAAGTCTGATAGTTTGCCACATTCTGTGTTTTATTTTCTGGAGGCTGATGCTTTCCAAATAGCAATTGCCTTGAGCACACAGGGCAGCGTAGGAGGGAGGCAAAAGTTGTAAGGACTTACTTGGAGTTTTTTGGTAGCATTTACCATGATTTGGGGAACAGAACTTATGCAGAAATGGGGCTATTGGAGTTTTTGGTTGTTTGGTTTATTTTACTTAAAAATTAATGGTAATTTGGCCCCATTTAACTTAGCGACTACCTTGCTGCTGACTTCCTGACATTTGTCACTGCCTTCAAGGGGTTTTTATTTGCTAGTTCTGTGTTGGTATTTTACAGGTTCAGTGCTGCCATCCTTCCTCTGATCCAGGAGATACTAGTCACGTGCAACCTGAGTCAGATTCCAAAAGACAGTTAGTTATATAAGTAATGAACTAAATAAATTTTTAGTAAAAAGTTTATGTTGACAAATGTAGTCAGCATGCTTCTTTGTCTCTCTTGCCATATGCAAAAGATGTCACCAGTTCCTCAGGCTCCACACAGGAGAACACAAAAAGCCATAATTTCACCTTCAAATAAGAAGTGTCATGAACAGCACTTATAGGAAGAAAAAAAGAATAAGTTGAAAATTTCTCTTTCCACTAATATTGAGGATTTAAAAAAATTTTACTCATATTTCTTGTACACTCTAGACAGAGCACCATCCAAATCATGGTCCAATCAAAATTTTGTCATGTAATGAAATTTTCTGAAGCCAACAAACATACCAGAGAGCGACAAGTCTCTGCCCAACCTTAAAACAAGATACATGTCACTGCAGCTGGCCAAATACATCGTTTTCATGAGAAAACTTCAACTCACATCTTTAGATCCATAGAAAAATAACAAACAACTGGAGCTGAATTGTCATAAAATGACAGATCTTGGATACTACTTCTAGAGTTTCTTCTCATTTATAAACACAAGAAAAATTCTCTACAAGCCAGTGCTAAGCAAAATAATTATATTTTCTTTTTACACTTTTTGCACATTTTATTCTGTCTGTCAAGCACAGAATCTTGTAATTTATGAGCTCAAGATTTTATTTATATTTGTTTGCTTATATTTTATCCTAATAAAATCATTCAACCACAGTACTGGAAATGTTCACACAAGTCTAGTTATTAAGAGATACTGTGTCAAATAATAAGATGTCAGACTTTTGCAATTTCAATCAAAAAATGAAAGCCTTGCTTATGCACTGAATTCACGTTTCTATTCATCAACTGATTTTTAAAATAAGAGATGAAAAATGTGGCTAATTACAGAGAAGCAATGCCCTAAGGCGGTCTCTTAGTTTACTACTGTCCAGTAAGGCAAAATTATCATTTAGAATACTGGGGTTCTCAGGTAGGGCGGAATTTCAGCCATCAAAATGTATCACGATGACATTTCCCTTAGATTTTTCAGGGGAATATGAAAAAAACAAGTGCTTCACATTAAACCCTCCTCCTACTTAGGCTTCTGGATAATGTAAAACAAGTGGTCTGAGGTCAAGAAATCCATCCTTAAGAAACTACAACTTTAAATTGCTAAAAATAAATAAGACAAATATACTAAAGTGTCTGTATTTCACATTTATAAATAAACATATAGACAAGATTTGTTAAACTAAAAGAGAATATTTCATCTTCCCTAGTCTCCTGCCTTGATGGAAAATAAGTAATTCATTTAGCGCATGTATTAAATGTGTGTAATACCAATAGGAAATATCAAAATGGGTCATGTTTTTACTTTGTGTGTTGACGCAGTAATTGGTCAATTATGTGTAATGGAGACTAGCTGCCTCTTATGAAAAAATACTTACACTCTCTGCATTAATAATAAAAAGAGTTTTTTCCTCACACACATTATCGAAGCCAAACAAGATAATAGAGTGGAAAAAGCTTTGGAAAAAGGAAAAATCAGTCAAAAGCAAATCAGCTATGATTTGCACCATCTAGGAGCATATTGTTCTTAGCAATCGTTAAAACGGTGCAACTGGAATGGCCTGACAGACCAGGAAATGTCAGCACACGCAAAGTTACCGAGTCTGGTACGACTCTGCTCCTTTGGGCGAGTCTTTCCACCGCTCCCCTATCACGGACCTTACCCTTCTCTTCACACCTTACAGAATATGCCAAACACAAGCATTTAGGGGTAAATTAGCCAGCTCAAAATTATGACTAAATTAAAATTAAAATAATTGCCTAAGTCCCCTCTATATTCAGGCAAGAAGGAAAGGTGCCTTCAGAGGAGGATTTATCTCTCCCTCGGTATTTAAGATATAGGTGATAAGGATCACCCTTCAGACCTGCTTCTTTTTCCTCTGACTACAGTGGAAATGCAGATGATTAATTTTTAGGTAGTCAAAATTAGAGAAAATCGATCTAACTGTACTAATAAAAAGTATCTACCTTTAAATATATTTAGGCTAGATCTCAGTGTACAGTACGTCAGCCTGAAAAGGAATTAATTCTTACCAAATCTGGTTTGAATCAAATGAAGTTTCAGTGACATTGAAGGAAAAAAAAAATCATTCACAGAGCACTAAAAATGTATCTCTGTGATAATAAAAAAGCTACTAAAAATGTCCTTTGCATTTAATTTTTAAAAAGACTTTGATTTAACAGATAAATTTAATTTATTGCTTGGGTAGAACCTTTGGGCATTTTACAAAGGATTGAGGAACTATTGTACTGTCTCTTGTCACTGTGCAGATCTCATTAGTGTGCAAGCCACTTGCATTGAAGGTCGTAGTTTAATTCCTTACCTTATTTACAAAAAGCGAAGAATGGTTAAACTATTAAATGAAATTCCTAAGTTATACCGAAACATTTATTCACTCGCCTCAAAGAGCGCTAGAGTTGAGATCTTGACTCCACCAAGGGCAGAGGTACCGGCTTTCCTTTGGCACTTGGCTATGCTGGGAACTGCCCTGGGATCCCCAGGTATCCATCAGGTTCTTGGGCAGGAGCACCTGCCCATGTCCTGGGGCCTGTCGGGGATGATTCAGAAATAGACTTGCAGAAATAGAAGAAAGGAAGAGAAAACAGAAGTTTTCACTGCTGTCCTACACAGGGCTCATGAAGGGACAGTACGTGACCTTCCAAAACACCTTGCTCTGATCATAGATTCATAGAATCATTTAGGTTGGAAAGGACCTTGAAGAATATCGAGTCCTGATGTGGCTATGGAGGCAGAGAAAACCATAGCCTAAGGAAATCCAAGAAGGAGAAAAGAAAGTATAAATGAGATTGGTAAGAGCAGGACAATTTTCCAAGAGCAGTGTACATAGAGGAAAAGAAGGAAGAGTTTAGGAAATTAAAGGAAAAACTGAAAAGAGCAACTGAGGTCTGTTATGAAAAAAAAAAAGTAAAAAGAACGGTAAAAAAAAAAAATAAACACAAGATGCTCAGGGAAGGAGATCAATCTTTATTTCCCAGTCCCTCTCACTTGCCACAGGCCAAAGCTATGAAGACAGCATGACAGATTTCCACTGACTATCATGATAAAGTCCTGGCACATTGTCCTTGCTATTACTGTCGATCAGGAACAACTGTCAGAAATTACTATGAACAATGAAGGTACATGTACACCGAGGTGATCACAAAAGATGACAGGAGAGAGGATTTTGACAGATTAAGATATTATTCTGCCCTCCCCATGTATTTGTTTAACTTTCAGGATTCAGTGGGCAGTAGAACAAAACGGCAGTAGATCTGTGTAACGCAGAGGCCGGTAATGAGACAGAGAATCTATATATCTTGCAAACTGAAGCAAAATAAAGGCAAAGGGAATGATCAGAAAGAAAAAATGTAAAAATAAATAAATAAAAACAAGTCAGAGAAGCTCAGTGTGAGTGAGAGAAAGAGATGAGGAGAGCAGCCAGGTTCTGTTCTCATTTACCCTCAAGTCTTGGATTTACACTCATGTAACTGGCAACACCAGTTGGCCAAGTTCTCCTTATCAGCAACCGGCAGAAAGGAATGACAGACCATACAGATGGAAAAGGCCTATTTGCTCATCCACTCATCTTCCTGACAGAACACAACCATTCCCTATCGTACGTGGTTTTTTTTTTTCCCCCCTCGAGTTTAAATCAAAGTCTCAAGAAATTGAACACCCAGGATGTATCAATCTTTTAAGGATTTTTCTACAACTAAATAACGTCAGCATCAGGATACCCCATCCTTCCACTTTTATAGCTTGGCACTCATACTGCGCATTCTCATTCTAACCTCCCCTCAGTACCCTGCCACACATAAATATATCGCAAGTTTAACCGCAAATAAATACCATTGCAAGAAAAAAGTCTTAGTCCTTTGCTAGAAATTAACCTTCTAATCATTTCTATTACTCTTAATTGCACTTAATCAAATTTCATGTGGTCTACCTGAGATGAGGTAACATCAGTTATGTTATCTTAAACTTTAAATTTTGTAATATTTTCTGAGCAAATAGATTAATAGCCCTATAAAAACGGAGATGATTTTTACTCTCCACATTCCACTATATGTTATTCTACATTTCAGACTTCAAGTCATACTGATTATTTTTTCCCACCAAAATGAGAAAATCCACAGTTAAAAAATGATGTCTTCTATTATTTTTACAGTCACACTTAGAGTGATTATTCATGAACCAGACCTCACACACATCCACAGTGAAACTTTATTGTGTTTTAACTTGTAAGGAAAAAAACCTCATAGTTTTGACGATATATTCAGTTACTTTGTTTGTATGTACTTTCTTTGTTAAGATTTTTTTATAATCTATCAATTGTGATGGATTTTCTCCATTCACTGAGCACCTGTAAGGCTCGGAACACCCCGTCTTCACATCCTGAAATGCGTCATCTTTGTACCTGTCAAACTAAAGCTCATTGTTGTTCTTTTCTATCCATATTTCTCAATGTTTCTTTTTATTTCTGTTTATTATATACGGCAGCTAGGAAGAACAATATAGCACAGAAACCACACCAGAAAAACATTATGTCATGCATCTTTGGGCTCTGTTTGGTAAGGATTTTATGCCTAGTGCAGATTATTTCTTGGATAGAGAGAAACCATCTATTAGGTACATGTCAGACACCAGCAAGTCTCAGAGCAGTGTCAACAGAAATCCTCCATAGCAGATCTAATTGAAAGGAAAGTCAGCTACTCTTATCCCAAAAGGTACAGAGATTCTAACTCTAGTTGGCTATCAATCATTGCTTTAACTCAAGATTACAGGTTAATTTAAGTTTCTTATCTGTTATTCTATTTTCAATTAGAAAATAATCTAGAAAAAGTAAAAAAAAAATTGATTCTTTACTGTGGAGTAAATCATTACCAATTCTGGCACAGAAAGCAACAATAATCTTCCTTAAAAAAAACTGTTATCGAGCTAATTTTTCATTAGGCTTTTTCTTCCATCCCACAGCCACTTTTCAAGCTATACAGCAATGCTCAGTAGAAACATTCAAATTGGTCAAAGCTATTTTGTGAGTATGAAAAAATATGAGAACGATGAATATCAAGACTTCACTATGAACTCTTCTTGTCTTTGGGGGCATTTCAGATTTCCAGTGTCACATTGATCAGCCTGAATTTTTAAATTACTTTTTCTTACTCAAGTTCAAACACTAGGTTCATAACACATTTTCAGAAGTAATAATGTGGTTTATTTTTTTATACACTACTGAAAATAGTTCTGCTAATGCATAAAGGTTGAAACTTAAGCGACAGCATTACTAACAAGCTAGTCACTGCTTTGTGAAAAACTTTAAGGATTTTTTTATATAAAAATAGTGAATCATTAGGACATTGACCTCAATTCTAAAAACTAAAGTTTAAGTTATAGTAATACAGACTAAATTGTTAGGTTTTAGTGTCATGTTGCCACTGATGCAGTGTCATTGCTTAAGCCAATTTTATGTATGATACAATTGTTACATAGCCATATAGATTTTTCATCACTTTTGCATATATTAAACCAGACAGACATGAGACAATACTAAAATATAATTGCATTTACTGCTTGAGCTCTACTGTAAGCAATTTGGCAAGAGGCTTCATTGAGGTGTGCAGGTTTATTCCAAGAAAAACAAATCAACAAAACCCCAAAGGAGGGATTCTTTAAATTTTTGGAGACTGGGAAAGTAAACTTCAGAGATACCTCTATGAGTTCAATTTGGTCCAGTGTTCCTCCCGACCTCCATGATCATCCAGTAGCAGAGCCAGGGTGTGGGGCCAGGTGGGCTTTGGATCTGACACGAGTGTTCTCATGTAAAACATGAAAAAACTCCCCTGACCTAAACGCAAACAGCCAAGCTTTTCCTGATATCAGTTTTGTGTAGTTTCCACTGAAACATACAGTACAAATCTTTCCAGAAATCTGATCTTCGCTACTCTCTTAGCAAACCTCCACATAGGTCAAATGCACAAGCTCATGGTAACATGCCTGTTAACTAATCGTCTGAGGAAGGGCAACCTACCTTTAGTACTGAAAAAAACAAATCAATGTATTTCTAGGGGCGTATATTGAAACATTATTTGGGTGGAATTTCGTACTGTGTTGCACTGCTCTTCATAGCTATCTGCTTTATTGTGTCTCCTACAGGACAGGGCTGCTTTATTAACAACAAAAAGTTCATATAAAATAGAGTTTTTCAATTCTGCACTATTAAAAGGTCACTTCTCCACTCACCCTTTTTGACAAGAAAGGGATACAGAAGAATTACTCAACTTTGTTCTCTTTCAGTGTTGCACAGAAAGCTTTTAAGGAAGAAGTCACTCTAATATAAAAGCAACACAAAGGGGCCACATGGAATACCGTCATTTTTTGAACCTAAATGACTCTGTTAGTGCACTAATCTTTCATCTACAGGGAAACAGACTCTCATGTTAGCCACAGGGGACTAGGAAGTTATCTCTGATCTTTGTGTCTGTTTTTACACATCACAAAACAGCAACAACAGTTTGGTATAATTCACGGGACTTGACCATCAGCTTCAATTCAAACTTGGGCTTTTCTGAAGAAGTACTGCTTTAACTGTACCTTAAAGCTCAAACTAACCCTCAAATGCTCATGCATTTGTTCAGATCATGTCTGTCAGCAGGATCCTCTCCTGCCCACGGTCCCATTACCGCTATGGTTTCAGCTGTGAGGCTACAGATCTGTGTCTCCCGAGGCCAGAAGTGTGATGTGAACCAACCCTAGCAGAGGATCTCACAAAGGTTTCACTGTGCTTGTGAACAAGAGCAACGCATGTGCTTTAAGCACCAGTAAGACCGACTTCACCTGCATACTGCACAGTCAGCATCAGGAAAAAAATATAGTAAAAGACTTTATGATTTAGAGATTATTTTTAAAAAGCCATATAGTTTACAGCCATTTCAGAACATGTTTTCTGTAAACAAGCACAAACATCAACAAAAAAATACAGTCACCACAGCATTGCACAGTAGACGAGGAGGTGGTAAATGATGGCACTTTGTCACCAAGGCAGCAATTATTTTTTAAACGCCATATAGTTTACAGCCATTTCAGAACGTGTTTTCTGTAAACAAGCACAAACATCAACAAAAAATACAGTCACCACAGCATTGCACAGTAGACGAGGAGGTGGTAAATGATGGCACTTTGTCACCAAGGCAGCACCTTCTCGTGGGCAAAGATTGCCCGTGACAAAGGAAAGGAGATTTCATGTTCCTCAATGATCACCGAGTATCTGGCCTCGAGTCTAAAGGGACATACTGAAATCTTCTCAGTTATGTCACATTTGCTGAGTGTCACACTTCCCACCAAAAACATCTCTGAAGTACCAGAACCAGCCAAAAAGCAGTATTAGGCACAATGAACCGGGAGTAATACCTGCAAAAATTCCCACTGAAAAGGTTGGCTCCCTGATCAATCCAGGTAGTGCCACACAGGCTCCTAAGTATCCACAGCTTTTGTCCAGCCACAAATATTGATCCCAAAAACTTTAACACTTATTCCTGTTAGAGAAGCTGACTTATGATCTATGTATTTCCATTACAATTTCAGCTGTTATTCTTACACCAACCGTCACATCAAGTAAAATTTGTCTGTTGTCCTCCAACATGCAGTGACTTGGCTGGTGAAAGCCAATTCTGCTTTTCAGAGCTGGGGAGTACTTGAAACCCAAACTGAAAATGCACAATGAGACAAACGGAACACAACTAATCCTTTTTACAAAATAAAGTCCCCTGCTCTTTGTTGAATCTTGTAAAAGTTAACTAACAAAGAATAAAATAGAAGTTACGGGTTTTTTATATGAAACCCCAGATTTATGGCCTCCTATTCCTCAATAAATACAAGCAATTTTTAGAACATATTTATCCTTATGGAAAGTTCAGGTCAGTTACTTGATTTTTTTGAAGGAAGCAGCTATTTCTCCCTTTGTCCTTATTCAAGATATCTCCTTTTATGCTGTATTCTAGAATATGGTGCCATTTACGCTCAATACAGGCAACGTGTGCAGAAAATAAAGGTATAATTAAAACTGGAAAGAAGCAACATATTCACTGTCCTGCCATTCCACAGGCTCAGCAAAATGTGTATGTACAGAGCCTATATACGACCACACTCAATTTCTGTACTGTGTTTTTTCAGACTCCCACTTAAGAAGCCTGTCATTCCCGATGATGGTTTAACAGCTTTGTATTTGTAGAAAAAAATTTCCATTCCATGCGATGCTGGTTTCAGCATTTAAGTCAGGAAATAGGCCTTTTTCCCCATTCTTCCAAATGTTAGTCTGCAACCTTTATTTTGTATTTAGAAGTAGACAACGTACATGTTGAATTTTAAGGCAGCTATTGCCATCTGCAATGTATTTCACTGGCCGATAACGGGAACTCTGTAGATTCCAGGGTGCCTGCTTTGTTTTTTTGGAGGGGGGAGTCATTGGCTGAAATCTGTTTTCTGGTACCTTGCCCACGCTAGCGCTTTCCCAGTGCTCCCTACCGTCTCCGCACTGTAGAGTCACTCCGGCTAGGGCTCAGCTACTACGTGAAAGGCTTGAAAGCTGCCACGGAGGAAAACACTGTCGCAATTCATAGTAAATGTCCTTCTGGGCTCTGGAATGCTAATGTGCTGCATACTGCAGCAAGGACAGGGCATCCAAATAGTTTCAAACTATTAGAACGAGTTAAAAATTGCCCACCAGTAACTATTTAAAGGTCGTTAGTTACTTTTTATATATATAGTGCATGTATTCAGCTAGCAGAAATCTGGTACTACATTGTTTGCCATAAAGGGAAAAGTTGGACAAGTTCTAAAAAGAGATCAAAGCCTGGGCCAGATCCTTAATTAAAAGTCAAATTAATTATATCCATGTACATCAGCAGTGGATATTTTATAGACTGCAAAAGACTTTTTGTCAGAGCAAGAGTTAAGTGACAAACCACCACCGGTGTGTCTACAATTCTAACTGTTCTTGTCCAAAATATTCAAGAACCGAGTTGAACAAAATCATAAAAAACAACTCATGAAGTGTTGATTTCATGTGTCGTCTCACTTCCTTACAAAATTCACCCTCTTCTTGCTTTCAGGAAAAATGAAACTGCAAAAATAATAGATAATGACAGCAATGGATACCCTACTTCCACCTTTAAAGCCAATCTATATATCCTCACAAGTAACTTCACCCACAAGCAGAAATAAAACCTACGTGTGAGAGTAGAGTAATAAGGAGCATTTGTGTTTAGCAATTCCTATGGTATTGGGATAAGATATTTGATGATCTTGGAAAAAGATATTTTTTTCCTAAAGCTAAATAAAGGAAAACAGCTAAGCGATGCATTTACTGATGTCACACCCCTGAAGGGTTAATTGTTTTGTTCTCCTAACAATGAAAAAATTCTATGATTCTTCCTGCTTCCATAGTTAATGTAGTAATGCTTTGGTTTTCATACACGTGCTGCATAGTAATAAGATCCTTTTTAAATAACCAGGTTCAAACAGTGGAAAAAAGACTAAACAAAAAAACCTTCAGGTTTTAAGTTTGTAAGTGGAAAGAAAGGATAATAGGATGCCCAGAGCAGGAGGAAACTGGAAATATCTTATCAATTTTACATGGTTGACTTATTGTGATTTACAGGGTCTTTTTTGTCAAAGAATCCCACAGTATACAAAAAATTCTCTTCTGGTCTGTTCAGTCATAAATAGAGGAAAAACTTAGAAAAGGACTAAGAGCAAGGGAGGATATTGGATGAGGGGGAACTGAGAAAAACTGTCAAAACAAGAGTAAAGCAAAAAGGAATAAAACAGGCTTTATACAGTCCATATGGATTAAGACTCACTTATTTGTAATTCTGAATAACAGAATTTAATGCTGGAAACATTTGCTGAATTGTATTTGTACTTTTTGTTGTAAAGGTCAAAGGGGTGTATAATGGTTTTGCAAAGAGAAAAAAGTAACTATAATAAGGTCTATTACTTACTATACTTGCTCTGTAACACTAAACCAAAGAGCAATGAACAGTACCTTTGGAAACTCTAAGGAATTGCCTTTTATAGCTGAAAGGTCAAAACAGAATTGGGAAGACCAGCTATTAAGTTACATGGTCTTTATGTGCCGTTCACAGTTTGCCAGTGAATTTACAGTAATTTCTATGTTGGATAACTGAGATAGGGCTTGTTCCCTTTTAGTATTTAAGTAGGAGAACCCAATCCTTTTGCATATAATGCTCTCCCCCCAACACACGCAGTCTTTCAAGCGTATTTGCTTGCTTTTGTATGTAACTGTACCTATTCAAAATGAACACAAGCCTATTTCATAATCTCTTCCCCATTCCTCTTGCAAGGCAGAAGCTGGCAGAAGTGCAAACACACAGCAGAGTTGGGTTAGGGCAGCTGACAAGTATGCGATAGCTGTCCCATCCCTTACGCCTTTTGCAAAAGCTGTCAGTCCATGGGAAAGCTCTCTGAAGGTGAATGAGATGGCAGGACGGGTGGCGAGGAAGGAGTTGCACTGAGAATATCATCTCTTCAAGCTGCACACAACACCTCGACATTTTGTCTAAGGCACAGCATGATGGTGCTGGGCAGGGACTGATGCACTCCTGCCTTTCTGCCCAGACAGAGGAGCCTGCAGAACAGATACATCCACAAAGAAAGTTTTTCTACACTTAGACACTGAACTGCTGGAATCTGCAATGTTGGATTCTACAAATTACTGCTTTATGCAGACCCGAGAGCAGTTTCTCAGACCTTTCCTCACTTTCTGCACAATGGGTGTGAATGAAATAAAAACCTCCATACTTCCCACTTAAACCAAAGTGTTACGACAACGTTGTTCTTTGGATGCTTTACCCAGCTCAGGGCTAGACAGTAGGTACTGTCCCCAGTCAGAGTCACAGGGAGAAACCTCAGTCACCATTCCAGCTTTGGATCTTCCCTAGGAAATTCATATTGACATCAGATAAGGCTTTTACAAAGGAAATGCCTCACAGCAGTCATTACTTAGCCACTCTAGACCAAGATTAAAATTATTTTTTTATTGAGGTGAAAACCAAAGCAACTACTGACATTTTTGTGGCAAACACTGTTACTCATTTCTGCCAAACAGGAATGTTCACCCATCTGGCTCATTAGGAGTCTATGCTCCAGCTAATCCAGGTCAAATCTGTTTTACTTCTGTGGAGTGCAAACTATTTTGAGAAGGTCTGTGTAAGGCCCACAGATTAAGACAAACAGCTCTGCAGAGCTTTGAGCACAATTACTGTGTAACAACAAAAAAAAGAGTCTTCTACCCTATGGACCGTTAGATAACATAGATCTAAATGTGTCAAGGCTCACTCTTGATTGCATTATTGGGTACAGAAACTATTGTTATTTCTCTGTATCATGGTTCTCATGATTACAGGAGAGTACAGTCTAGAAAATACTCAGCTAGCACGGTGTCTCACTGAAATAACATTAAACACAAAATAGGATTGACAGAGTAAATTTCCAAGAATAAATTTTTGGTTCAACTGATAAGTTACAGAATTTCAGTGGTTTTCTTAGAAAAATCCATTGAGCTATATCTCTACTCTAAGTTAAATACACTTAGGACATTCTTTGTAAAGCAAACATAGAATTACAGAACAACATTAAGTTGCAAGGGAGGCCATCTAGTCCAACACTATTCTCAAAGCAGGTCCCCCTTCAGACCTGGATCAGGTAGCTCAGGCTGTATCCAACTGAATTTTGAATACCTCCAAGGGAGGAGATTCTACAACCCCTCTGGGCAACCTCCTCTGATCCTTAACTGGTGACATCCACGGTTAAAAAAAAAAAATAAATTCCTGGTATCTTGTCAAAATTTTCATTTTGGAAACCTGTTTCATCCTTTCCCTATACACTCCTGAGAAGAGTCAGACTTAATTTTCTCCATAACTATCTATTAGGTAGCCGAAGACAGCAATTAGATCCCCTCTCAGCCTTTTCATGGCTAATTAGTACAGTAGTTTTAACTTTCATCACTAGGGAGAACACAGTTTTGCCCTCAGTACGGTTCCTACATTTTTGTAATGATAGGATTTTAGGCCTTTCTCAACTTGTAATTAACTATGGACCTAGTTGTAAGTAAAAGGATGAGAGCATCCTATATTCACATAATTTCTCTCTTATACATGCAAACTATATAGATATCCACAGTATATTATATTGTTAAACCCATGCAGAATTACCCAAGTTCTCTAAAGATGCCTAAAGTAAACTGAAAAATTGGTCAGGGAAAACACGAGTAGCAAAGTTAAGCTTTAGCCACAAAAACTGTATAACGTAGCAAGTTTAAGCAATAATGACACGTTTGTGACATAGTCTTTGAAACCACTCCCCAAATTTTGAACAAAGCACATCTGCATTAACAGGAAAAGGGTGAATCCATGCTTAACAAGTACATCTTTAAACCAGTTGCTCATTGAGCTACACACAACCTCTGTGCAAATCTCCCGCAAGATCAATGTTATAAACCAGGGAAATTATTAATTTTGCAAATTCCTTCCGAGTCATTTGTAAGGCAGCTACAAAGACGGGGAAAGGGTTTTTATCTTAGCTCCAGAATGCTCTATATTATCAAATTATATAAAAGAAACATAGATGAATTATTGAGAGAAAAAAAGGCAAAAAGACTGGTATCTCATTGATATCCTAGGGCCAAATCGCACAGAACAAGGAGAAAGCAAAAAGGAAGAAAATCTTTGTTGGCTCGAGATGCCTCCAGAAGACCGAAGTATGAATAGCTCTTCAAGGCATGGCAAGCCCTGAAATGGGCTGGAAAGGTCAGTCAGCCTCATGCTCTAGGAGAGATCTTGAAAGAGCCAAGAGGGGTCCTCACTGGATGATGTTTCAGTATCTTTCTCATTGTAACTAAGTACCATTATGGAGAAAATAAACTTATTTTTACACAGGTATACCAAGCACACCAGTCTTTGAATGGTAAAATAATTAACCAAGGGTGGACTGGCAAATTCCCACACCACCTTGTCCCCAGTATACTTGTGAGCTTCCAAGAGTTTGAAGAACCGCAGTGCAGAGCTGCAAGAACCTAATGGGAGGCAAATAATACTAATTCTGAACAAGCAGTGAGGTGACCCACTCTGCAAACTCCAAGACAAGAAAGAGAGAAATTCATCACAGATACCCTTCACAGTATGATTTAAGTCAAAGTTGGTATCAAAAGAAATCTTTTAACACAGCACTGTTGCACTCAACTTAGGCATATGATTTAGTAAACAAGAGAAGCTGCAGTCAGTCAAGTTTCACGGTAAATGGCCAAGGGAAAAGATTTGTAGGCTTATTAATATTTCATAGTAATGTAACACAAAATGTGGTATACATTAAATATGAAAGCAGTACTGAGTTTCCGACTTTTGTTAGGAAAATACACTACACAATATTTTTAATACACAGGAAAATACAAGCATTGTTTTTCCTAATGTCACTGAAATACTTTTTTCTCTCAGTTGAGATTGTGAATTAGGTTCCCAGGAGAAATTTCTGTTTTTCTCTATCACCTGTTTCCTCTGCATCCACGTAACTAGCAAAAAGGAAGACAGAAAACACAGCAAGAGGAATTGAGGATGCCTAAGGAAAAGAGACAGGAGTTTCTGTCAAGGATCAAGAAGGGATTAAATATATACAGTCAGTTAGAGGGAGTGATTCTGGGAGAACAGATTTACTAGAAAAAAAAATTCTCACAGCTGAGGACACTGGAAAGTCTGCAAACCTGATACTGAGGAAGAAGATGAGCAGTCAGACTTTCCCACCCAGTCATGGGGAGCACTTAGCGTACTTTTCTTGGCTCAAAGAAGTTTCACCGTACAGTGAGACTTACATTCTTTGGAGATAAACAGTAAAGTACTATAGGTGACAACAGCAATTTTCACAGATCAGGAGACAATATTATCAATACCATGGAAATAAAATCCATGGTAACTCCTGTTTGTTGCCTGATGACTAAGGCTCCAGAGAGGATTTTTTTGTTTTGTTTTGTTCTGTTGTGGTGTTAGTTTTCTAAAGTGGTAAGGGAGTAAGATCCTTTCAGACAGGGAGCAGGGATTAGCGTATCTTGCTGATGACTTGGGGTCAAGCCTGGCTGTGTAACTGCTGGGACAGTTCTCAGCAGTAATGAGGAAGCGGTCTGAAAAAAAGGAAAAGAGGAATTCAGTATCAGTGGCCAGAGCAAACTGTGTTACTACTTAAAAAACTTTGTTACTGACAATAAAGAACGAGAGTGAAGAAAGAGACTGAGCAGGACATTTGCCAGTGATCCCCTCACCTGCTGTGAAAGGCCATCAAGGCTAGCCCAACTTGCCCAGCTTTTTGTGCCAAGCTGTAACAGGCCCCAAAATGTCTTTTACTCAAACTAGGTAAAAACTAAATCTAATTTTTTCTGGTGAGCTGGAAGGGCGGGAATGAAGGGAGAACCATGACAAATAAATTAGCAGAAGTGGGCCAGTGCGGTGGAGCTGACGGGTCGGTTTGGCACAGGCACAGCTACCCGAACAATGGATAATGGGAGCAGCCCCGCAGGACCTCCTGCAGCCCCGCGCCCCACAAAACTGCTGCATTCCTCGCTTCCCTCCCTCGGTTCTCCAGTGAATACATCTCTGTTTCCAAAGTAGGTGAGCCTGTCAGGCTGTGGCCTCAGCCCAAATCTGAGCAGCAGCTTTCCACCATTTACCTTAACATTCGTACCATCAAAACAAATTCTTGTAAGTGTTCTGTAAATATATATAAATGCAATTCTTTTACTGTGAGCGTGAGAAGATGTGAATAAAGTGGAGGCCTAGGGGCACGTAGTTGCCCTGCTCGTGTTTAGACGGCGTTGCCAGATAGCTCCCGTCCTGTCAGCAACCCTGCCTCCGTAGAGAGATCTTGTGGCAGAAAGGCTCTGTGCGTAAGGAAACCTAGGATACCACCTGCATTAGTCCCAGAAATAAGGGGTTCACTGATTGTCTGGTGCAATACTTACCAGCTTACAGCACTGACATTTTGGTATGTTAAAAATGATAACGATATTGTTAATAGTTAGGGCCCCATAAGAAGGTTTCTCTGCATGAAGTCAGGTTTGAGTGTTACACTTAATCTGCAGTTTTATTTTCAATTGCATTTATATTATAGCTTAATTGAAGTGTGCATATGATTTCCCACAAATACTTTCAGTTGTTATACTATATCAATAATAATTATAATGATTTATACATTCATTCAACTTAGATTGAGTTAGATTATGAATGCATTTGAATTACAGTGCAGTCAACTGTATACTGGCATAAACCAACTTGCTGTTATTTTCCTTTTTACCCTTGTGTACACCCTGTCAGAAATACTGTCTCTAACTGATAGATGGGTGCAGGAGCTGATATGCATCTTGTTAATGAGTTAATGCTATAATAATTATTTTCTTTTCTTTGCTTTCCCTATCATGTTATCAAGGACCCTGCGATACGTTTCAGAATAACTAGATCTTTTGACTGCTGCTGTAATAGCTAATAACTGTCACTACCATCATACAAGGTGCTTCAAGGTTCATAAACTCACCTCTAGGCCTCTCCGCTTTCTAGAAACATCTTTGATTACTTCCAGCTATGAGTTCAGCCCTGGCCTCATCAATGACAACTTCTCTCTTCATACAGAAAATACATTCTTGCTCTCTTCTACTAACCTAATTCCCGTATTCAAGTTCGACTAAAAAATAACCAGGTTTTTGTTTACAATGATTGCAAATTCATAATCCTGTCTGGGTCTCAGAATTTTGCACAGCATATTGGCAATTAATATCCAATTAATACTTGTAGACCCATTGACTGTTACATATCTACAAAGCAAACTGTTGACACATTCATTTTTATTTCAAACTGCATGCTGTAGACTATGTGGAAGAGGGAGTACATTGAAAACTCTTAGCATATTCTGAACTCAGGTACAACAACTCCCCAGGAACATATTCTCACCAAAAAACTTGAAAATTAAAAAAATCCAAAGATTTTTACCATGTAGAAAATACAGAATTACATCATTAGAGACAAAAAATAATCTCTGATGTTTATTAGGAAAAAGCCTCAGGCAATCACAGAGGGTTGTGCTGTTTCTGTGTGAGAAAGAAATAGTGGATTTCTAGAAGCAACTTCCCATGAATGGCCACAGCTATGGGTATAGGGGTAGACCAAGAAATAGGCTACACAGGATGCAAATTAGAACATAAAGGATTACAATAAAATAAAACAAAGAAGATGCAAATTCATATGCTGTAAAATCAAAATAGAATATAACTTTCAAAGAAGTGGGATTAACTTATGGAACCCTGGGAGCTGTGACACACAGAGTACATTTTCTTTCTGGCTCAAAAATACTCTCTGTCTTAATGAAAAGCTGTTATACAGAAGTACATCTTACAAGTTTCCAAATCAAGAGTCCTCAGGTTTCCAGTAGGTTCCCAACTGGGAGCCCTTCCCACTAAAATGGGACTGAATGACTCCTGATTATAAGACAACATTTCAAATATCTCACTTCAAACATCTTATGCTAAACTTCAAAAAATTCCAAGTAAAGTAATGCCAAAGAGACTGACTTTGAGAGGATAGTGTCATCAGGCAGACAGCATTTAGTTTAACTACGAATTCATATAATTGTAGGATATGCTATTTAACAGTTTAAGCAGCAGCTAATTCTTCCTTTGCTGTACTTTAACAAGTGAAAATACAAATAAAAATAAGGCTTATAACTTAGGTAGCTTAAACAAATATGGTCTGGAAAATTAATTAACATTTCTTACTACACTTTTTGTTTGTTGTTACTCTAAAATAATCAGGAAGTACACTGAAATTATCATCATAACAGAAAGTGATAGCAGAAATTACCAAAAGATAAGACAGATAAGGAAATAGATGCAACAAACAGAATTTATCTACATCTAAAGGATTAAAGTGGCAAAGTTCTATGAGAGACACACACTGACTCTATGCTGGATAATAGCTTTCACTTGGAAGGCAACAAACATTTTGAAGGGTTTACTTTGATTTCTTTTTTTAATTAAAGATATCAGAACTAAAATCTCAACATTCTTATACCTATTTGAACTAAAGGCCTTTCAGGCTTTTTATGCATTTTTGCAGAGTAAATTGCAGATGAGTCTTCAAAATAACCATGTTTTTACAGAATATGAATTAAATAATTTACAATACCACCTAAGACACTTTGCTAACTTCTAATTTTTAAGCAACTGGCAAAAAATGTACTGATTAAATTGCAAATGAGTCTTCAAAATAATAACCATGTTTTTACAGAATATGAATTAAATAATTTACAATACCACCTAAGACACTTTGCTAACTTCTAATTTTTAAGCAACTGGCAAAAAATGTACTGATACTACTACAGGTTTGTTGTTATGTATTTAATGGATTTTGAACTTGGGCAGACTTTAAACAAATAATGGACATTCTACACTAAATATTAATTTAATTAGATGGGCTTTACAGTGAAAGATGTTCGGAGAAGCTACAGAGTTGAAATGAATACATCCTTACAGACCAGCTCTAAGCTGATTTGCAGCTAGTTTATAATATGGGCACACAGGTCAATATGGACAGTTCTGATGTTTGTGTGTGTGCCGTGCCAAAAAGCTGGCATCAACAGAGACACGAAAGACCCCAAATCTCTCTTTCTGGCTACCTTCTGCACTAGTCAGAAAGGCTGCTGGCAAACCAAGACACTGAGAGAGCTGGTTGATATCACTGCAAGGTGACTATCGATTATTTGAGAAAGCTCTTTGTGACTGTGGGAGGTTCCTGAGGATTGGGAAGAGAGTAAATAGCACTCATTTTCAAGAAGGACAAGGAAGAATATCTGGATAACCTGGGAAGGTGATGAAACAAATCCTCTTCGAAACCTGCAAATCATCCTTGAAACCATTTTCCAACATGAGAAGGACAAGAAGGTGACTGGGAGTGGTCAGCATGGGTTTACAAAGGGGAAATGATGCCTGACAAACCTGACAGCCTTTCACAAAGACGTGGCTGGCTCAGTGGCTGCGGAGAGAGCAGTGGATGTTATCTATCCTGACTTTAGGAAGACTTTCAACGCTGTCTCCTCTGTAATGTTCTGTAACAAACAAACTGTATGGACTAGGTAAATGGCCAGTGAGGTGTATTGAAGAGTAGCTGAACTGCTGGGCTCAAAGGCTGGGACAAGTTGTACAAAGTCCAGCTGGAGATCTGACAGGAGCCTCATGCAGTTTAACAAGGTGAAGTGCAAAGTCCTGCACATAAGGAGGAACCACCCCATGAACCAGTATATGCTGGGGACCTACCAGCTGGAAAGCAGCTTTGCAAAAAAGGTCATGGTGGACACCAAGTTGGGCATGAGCCAGCAGTGTGCCCTTGCAGCAGAAGAGGCTAATGGTATCCTGGGCTGCACTGGGCTGTGTTGCCAGCAGGTCAAGGGAGGCGATCCTTCCTCTCTGCTCAGCCCTGGTCACAGAGTGCTGAGTCTGGTGCTGGGCTCCCCAGTATGAGAGAGACATGGACATACTGGAGTGAGTCCATCAAAGGGCCACAAAAATGATTAAGTGATTGGACCACGTTTCAGACGAGGAGAGGTTGAGAGAGCTGGGACTGCTCCATCTGGAGCTGAGAAGGCTCAAGGGATCCTACAGAGAAGACACAGACAGATGCTTCTCTTTGATGCCCACTGACAGGATGAGAAACAATGGGCATAAACTGAAATAGAGGAGTTTCCTTAGGGACATAAGAAGAAAAAAAAAAATTACTGCGAGGATGGTCAGATGCTGGAATAGGCTGTCCAGAGAGGAGCCTTCATCCTTGGAGATATTTAAAACCCAAGTTGACATTGCCCTGAGCAACCTGCTCTTGCTGACCCTGCTCTGAGCAGGGAATTAGAGTAGATGATCTCCAGAGGCACCTTTTAGCCTTAGCTGGTCTTTGAATCTGTGAAATTTCATCAGTTTAAAGGCTGAGCAACAGTTTTGGGAAGCACTCCAAGACAGACACACCACCTCTTAGAAACTCATAGTCCATCAAAAAAAACCTCCATACGCTGACTTATTGCACCAGAGAAAAATGAATTCCTTGGTTACTACTTAGAGCGAAGACGTTTTTCACTTTCTAGGTAAAAATTTACCAGATAAGAAGGAAATAACCTTTGTGTCTGCGGTAGGCAGATTCAGAGAAAAAAAACTCTGGCCACATTTGGTACAAGTTCTTGTTCAAACCACATCCTTCCCTCAGTTAAGGGGAGGATTACTGGCTAAGTAAACTTTGCTTCACATTTGTCTGCAACATGTCAAGAGCAAAATGAATCAATTCAGCAGTAGCAGCAGCTGGGAAGACTTGGCAAAATGACTGTTAAGTCAGCTTAAGATAATATGCAAAATTTAGCAAGCCTTCTTGGAGGAGGAAAGGGCTTATTTAAAGTAGCTAAAGCAGTATAGCAATGGACGTGCACGACTTAGAGAAAAGGGAAAGTGGCACAAGGACTAAAGAGAAAATAAGAGAGCTGACAACAGCATCAGTAGAAAGAGTTTGGGCTTCACAATTCAGCCACTATTCCCTACGAAAAATAGGCTTGTCCTTACAAGACAAAAGAGTGAACGTTCACCGTCATTCAGTTTGTTTTAAAACATAAAGTGTTTCCAGTTACGGGTTTTAGCTGTAACAGTTGAAAACCACTATTAAGTTAGCAACTGTGCTAAAAATAGCAGTAATTCTGAATTGATTCTGAATAGACATGCCTTGTTTTGAACAGGAAATAGAGATGGACAACATAATCCAATAGATTTTCTTCCCCAAGGCAAAAATGTGTCCCAACTTACATTCTCTAAAGTTCTCGGTCAGGTAATGAGGTCAGAAAGACCACTTCACTGGGGATATCTTTTACTCCTAATAGAGGAATGTGATAGAATTAAGGCCAAATTCAACTTATATGCTCTCTAGAAAGCATCTTGATTTAAGCAACATCTTTTAAATCTACACTAGTATCACTGAGCCATCCTGTGAATGTAGGTATCATGGAACTTTAAACAACTACAGAAAAAAAAAAAAATCAGGTTTGTGGTGATTTCTTATGTTAAGGCTTTTTTTCCATCAAGTGTTATACATTCTACTGTTAGATGACTGCTCCTGAAATTCATAATTTATTTCACAGTTTTAAGTTTCCCTCCTTGCTCTTGTTAGAGCTTTCAGAACTGATTTATTTAATTATTAGAAAGAACAGAAGGGACAGAATCAACCCTATAACGTGCTTGTCCTTTACAGACTACTATAAAAGGAATTGTTCTCATGTTGGCAAGAAAACAAGAATTTCTTTTTGTGAAAAGTTACTTGGCTTCACCTTTGGTTTCCACTCAACAGGCGATGCAACTGAAACTTTCTCCTCTGTAAACAGAGAGTATAAGCAGAGTAAACACTTTAATCTGGATCTTCTGCATATTTGGAGAGTGAGTAACCATCAGCTGACCAAGCATTTATAAATGTGGCCTTAGAATTTGGGGTAAAAATATACTGATATCTATTTTCAGCATCATTCACAGGGCTTAGAAGGGTGGGGCAGGGAATAAGCATAAAATATGTACTAAATCACATGATAAGAGAAGCTTGACAGTAAATAAAGTCAAATGAATAAAAGAAATGCTGTTGTCTTCCTGAAATCTAGTGCAAAGTAACAATTCATTTCAGCCTGCTAACAATCTTCACTAAAAGCAACACAAAAAAGACTAAACTGAGTTTGTTCGAATTAGCAAGGCTGTACACATCACGTCCACAAATTCACCATCAGTCCCCACAGGTTGGTACCTTCGGAGTTTCCTCTTCCCCTTTGTTTCGATGGGCAGTGTTAATGAGCCCTTTTTAAGCTGGCGAGGATGACTGCCTCTGAGGTAGTCCCACCTGGATCTCTCTGCAGCAAGGAGCACCTCCGTCCTTCATGCTCCCCCCAGCCCCGAACAGACGTCCTCATGTTTTCCGTTCTTATGAGTTGATCAGCTTTGGGATGGATTAGACAGCCAGGAAGGGTTGGGGAGCTGGTTCATACTTTCTAAGCCCAGGAATGTGACAGGATAGCTTTATGTCTAACAGCATTTTTCCCCATATTGAAGAAACGGGCACAAATCTTTTCAGTTATTCCCATCTTCAGCATCGGCCATTTACATCAGAACATGTCGCAGGCTCCTATCTGCTTTTTTACAGCATACATCATCCAGGAACTTCACAAGGTGCACTTTAACACCTCCAATAATGCTAACTATATAAAGTTATTAACCTTTTAGAAAATACAGTGCCTGCATTAATTTTCCACCACCTCAGCAACAGCTGGGAAGCTCTGAGCTTTGTTCAGAGAGAAATAATTCAAGAACAGTCTTTTCCAAAGAAAAACTTTAAAATATTGGGGGGAAAAAAAATCCAATGAGAGAACAAGCTGAAGCAAACTATTGAAGCATGTGTGTGTGACAAGTGCAGGAAGAGGGTTAGGAGGGAGGAGGACAGATGGACAGAGACCTCGGTGTTCTCCACAAATCTTTTGATATATACGCCATCAGCAGAGTGCTAGCTGGGTCAAAGTAGTCGTAGGCCTCGCTACAGAAATATTTCTTATAAGAAGCTTGCAGCTGACTAGGACCAATGAAGAAATCTTTCTTTCTTTCCTCTCTCCCTCCTGCTCCCCCCCCGCCCCGCTTTGGTTTTTCTCCCCCTCTCCTGCCACTGCAGCCCACGACCTTCACAAGAAAACGCTTCTGCTTTGATAACAGGCTGCAAGCCTCCAAGGACCAGCACTGCTTTCTGGGAGAGAAAACTGTTGCCTTGCTCAGAATCCAATCAAAACCTGAACGTACCAAGTGAAAAATAAACCAAGGACATCATTATTCTGTCTCATTGTGATTTGGCTTGCCTTCAAATCTCATACCCTGTATATCTGAAATAGCAGCAACGCCTCCATTAGCCGAGCCTTCCAACAGTTTAATCAAAGTATCTTTCAGAATAAAAAGGCAGAAATGTCAAATTCCAATCACCCTTTAAATTCCTTCAATTCCCTGTCCTACACAAAATTAAAAGCCTTACTCGTGGATAATTTCCCATAAAAGCCAGCGTGCACACATGCAGACACTCAGCCGGGCGGGCAGGCGCCAGTTTTAGACCGTGGCAAGCACTGAGACAGGGAGGCTCCCCCGTGGGCACCCCACGCTGGCGGGCACGCCCCTGCAGTCAGTGAAACTGATTTTTCACAAGTGATAACAGTTTCCACACTTTATAAGAAATCTAAGAAATGTAGGTTATTGGGCAGGACAATGCCACATACCTAGTCCAGTGTGCATTACAAGTACATTTTTGCTCATCTTCTTTCTACATTTATATCAAGAATATCAGATACATGGTTCGCTGTTTTTACTGGGACACTTTCGGAAGGCAAGAGACCCACAGCTTCCTCTGATTTTGCTGACAGTCAGAGGAATAAAGTGGTTAAAAGAAACCGGCACAAAGGGTTCGATTAGCCTGACTACTACACTCCCTCTCGTTCTGTGGGGCTCATAATCTCAACTAGGTCCCCAGGGATCTTTCAAAATCTTTTAGCAAAGGGCAAGATAAGCAAAATGTGATAGTCTGGGTCCCAGTTTAGGTCATGTCTACAGACTGAAGAGTTTCAAGCTTTTTTTTTTTAAAAAAAGGAAATCCCCAAGCCATTAGGAAACTTAACAGAAGAACACTGTAGAAAACAAAACCACCCTTAGGACTAACATACTCCTGTAATGTTTTCTATGAGGAAACTTTTACAACTCTATCTTTTTTATGATTCAAATTATGGTAATTTGTTTCTGCTGAAGATTATGATCCTTTAAAAATATTTTAAGAAAGAAATTAAGTGTAAATGTGTCATCTTAACTGTTACCTTCTATTAACATACTCAAAATTACAAGAACCTATGCTTTTGCTTGCATAATACTATTTTTTCCTTCTACATAGGCTTGCAATACTTACAAACCATATTTCGCCTTTGGGAATAAAAGGCTCTATGCAACTGATAAAAATTTAATCATATAGATACGGATTATTTTAAAACTACAGCATTAGACAGAGAAAGGACCAGAAAACCTCCCAAATATTATCAGCCTCATACTCTAAACAACACCCCAAAATTAAAATAGGACTTGTGACCAGAACCAAGAAAGATTATGACTTTCTTAAAATCCAGCCTACCTGTCCTTCGAAACACATCATTATAAATGTTCCAACCTGTTGCACATGTGGCAAGTAACCTAGAAAGGAAGTCTCTGCGGTCTCTGCAGTGGGTACTCCGAAGCCAAACAAACATCTCCTTTGCTCCACGTGTGTTTTTCCGGGAAGATGAAGGAGCTTGCAGTCCAGCTGGCAAGCCATTCTGCAAAGCCACGCTCCGCTAACCATTATTTCTGCTTTCCACAAAGCTCAGTCTTTGATAAGGCACAATTATTTAAAATTCCCGGTGCTGTTCTGCTTCCCCTGACAGTGATATGGTATTATCGCAAGTACATCCTCCTCAACAGCAACATGATGCTATAAAGTTCTGCTAAATTTATCAAGGAGTCTTTTTCCAGTGGTTAGCTATAACACAGTACAATGGTTATCCTCCTAAATGATAATTAAGCTTTGGGGTAACATTTAATTGAAAATGTACTGTGAAAATCAACAAGTCAGCCTTTTCAAATCAAGGCTGTTTGGTTCACAATCCCGTTCAATGTGATTTTGTCTAACAATAACCCATGACAAAAATATATGAGCTTAATCTTGTTCCCTCTGGAAATCATTTAAGAATGCTTAACCCCTTGGACAATTCTGAGGCTCAAATAATTTCACAGTATTACTCAAGAGTTAGCCTTTCTCTACAAATATTATACCTTTCACTTATAAACAACTCTACCTGATCAGTAACTATATTCTATTAGTAACATAATTAAACCTTTTCCTTTGGAAAAAAAAACAAACCAACAAAAGTGAGGGAGTTCATTTTCACAGGATGACCAGTTTTGTACATAACAGGTTGCCAGACTACTGTTCCTTGAATGCGGTCCCCTGCTCAAGAACCATCCTGGAAGGAGCCAAGGCCAGCTGCGATGCCCATGGGCTGCCTGGGGTCCAGGGGCGAGGGAGCGGACACTAGGTAGGAGCAGATAGGACAAAACCCCTTCCTGCAACAGCTGGGGAGTGACTTTACCAGCAGGTCTTTCCTCACATCCAAGATCCAAAGAAATTTGTTGCCATCCTCCTTCTATCTCACAGAGTTGTCTCCGGCCACAGCAAATCACGCGGCCCAAGAGGAGCAGCATCGTGACGCGAAGGGGCTGGCACTGCCAACCCAGAGCTCCCCCGAGCTGTGTGAGCATCACCAGGCTCGTTTTGGAGGAGCTTCACTGTGACCCCGGTGCCCCGTACACCCACTGAGAGTTTGTGCCCATCAGCTGAACCCAAAGCACATCTCCGAGTCCAGCTTCCTCCCAAAGGGATGCAGGGTGTGTTGTCTGGGATGGGTGCTGATAGGCGGTCATAAGCAGCGACGTCTGGGAATTCGCTTCAGAAACGCACTTGTGACTGAGCTGAAGTACAAACCTAGATGGATCTCTGCTACCGTAAACCCGTGGTAACTGGTAAGGGACCCCTTGTGGCCACCAAATTTCAGGCAGGATTAGTTTCTTTTCTGCACTGGCTCTGGTTTGATGATTAATTCTATTTTTAGTCACTACTTTGTGCAAATCCAAGCAGAGAAAGAGGATGCCTGTGTGCAACTGCAAGCAGAATTTGGTTACGTGTCAGCCTAAGGATGCAGAAAGAGGATTATATCTGCTAGAAGAAGAAATACAGGATATGATACTGAATCCTCTAGGGAGGGTGGCTTCTGAGATAAAGTTCACAGTAATCTCATTTTAATTAAAACAAAATGAAATTTATGATATCTTATTTCTCCACCATTTTATTATTTAGGTGTCATTGTCAAAGACTCCAAAAAAATCTAGGAAGAAATAGTCGCTGCCCCAAGGAGTTTCCAGACTAACTCAGGCAGAAGTAAACACTGAATAGCTCAGGAAAGAAAGTAAAGCCCTTGGCGATGAATAAATACCTTTATGTTTTCACAAAGGTCATTCTCAGCAGAAGTGAGAGAAAGCAGGGAAGGGAGAACTTGCCTTTACTGCTGTGGCACAGGAGAGAGGAGAAGAGAAAGGGGAAGAGGTGAATACAGAGGTAGATGGAGGATTGGAGAGGGGACATCAAGAAAAGAGAAAGGATGGATTTGAAAAACAATGCAGAGGTGTAAGCGACTGCTTTCAGCTCTAAGAGCAAAAAGTTTTCATGCAATATAGAGAAAGAAGTAAAGCAAGCACATGCAACAAGTAGGAGAAGTGACATGTCCTGAATGAAGGCTGGGGATAAATTTAAAAGCATTATTTTGGACATACCTTGTCACAAAGTGCAGATACAGGTTTTTCCTTTTTTATTGAAATACAACTATAAAAAACCTTGACAATATTATACAAAATCAAGAAAAATGTTGTACCCTTTAAAAGCGTGAGGATACAGGTGAGGAAATCAATTCAGCTAAATAATTCCCAGGAAACACTAGGACAGCTCCCTTTCATTTTAGATATGAACATAAGTTACACGACATAATTTAGCAAATGATTTAATGGCTCTTGTCATGAATGCTATTCATCTGCTAGATGCAACTCTGGTTTTCTATTCATACTTTTCAAAAGCTCTAACGCAGCTATTTTTTTCTTTCTTTCACCTACTACATCTTCAAAGTGCAATTTTAACTTTTGAGCAAAGCAGCAAAGATCTTTCCTCCTTACTTAGCAAGCACCTGCCTGGCTTCCCTTGCAGCACCGTCTCCTCCTCGAGGCTGAGGACGAGTGGTCTGGGCTGATATTGTGACTCTCTTGGAAAGGGAGTAAATAGAAAAATGCAGACAACAAATCTTCCTTATTCCTCTTCAAAGAGGACTCGTGGAAAGGGTTGGCCACTACATGGCCTGGTCTAAAGCATGCCATCTTCCTCTTGCCAACCAGGAGTAAACCCCTTAAGAGAAACCCATGACATTTCTTCTTCCCAACCTAATCCTCAATATTTTCAGAAGTGAAGCTATCTGTCTCCTAATTATTTAATATGTGATGATGATGATGATCTCATTATTCTACCCTTCTTGAACTCCCAGATGGTGTCCAATAAGTAAAGGGTCCTATCACTGCAGGACCTCTCCTAGCAGTACAAAACTGTCCGGAAAACTTATAGCTGATTTAAGTCTTATTTACTGTACAAGAAAGCACAATTTCAGTTCATCTTGAAAAAAGGGAAAGCAAACTATGGCATAATACCATACTTGCACCTCAAAATTTTCTGTTTTAAGCTTCTTTCCTGTCAGAAGTAACAAAATATAACATTATTCTCAGGAAGCTTCATCAGAAGTTAGTGACCATACAGTCCATTATATGTTATGGGGGACAATGACAGTGTGTATATATTCCCCTAGCTTTTATGATCAGAAAAATAGAGAAAAACAGAAATTCTATTATTATAAAGACACAGGACTAAGCTGAAAGTGGAAGAGCCAAAATAGATTATAAAAGAGCGGGCAGGGACCATAGATTATTTCTGGACAACACTGGCACTTTTTTTTTGCCCAGCACAATCTGCTTTGGGAGCCCCGGTGGGGAAGGATGAAGAAAGATCATCTGGGAGCATGGTAGATGGATTTTAAAACTCTGTCATTCTTTCATTCTTGGCTCTCCTCAGTCTTTTACTCTTGGCACCCTCTGTTTCTCACTGCACAAAAAGGATAGCTTTAAACTAACAAACAAGTGCAAGTCTGGAAAACATGCCTGTTCTTTTCTGGGAAGCGCATGGGAGAGCTCAGCTGCTGCTCACTTCAGGCAAAACGGACACCCCCTCCGTCGGTTGTTCCCAGACAGTTCAGTGGCCAGAGAAGAGCGGCTCTCTTTACTCCAGAAGTTAATATTAGGCAGCAAAACTGCGTATGCCATTGAAGTTCAAAGAAACTGATTAACCCTTTGATGTGCTGCCAAATTATTAGAATAATGACACTGTTTTTTTCAAATGTATTGGTCTGTCTTCTCAATTCTTTCTTTTTTAACCCCATGCTTTAATAAGTGGCGAACCTCAGGAAGAAACAGAATATTTTTATTCAAAGGAGACCAGGGTACTGTTTCTGGAGCAATTCTTTTATATATAAACGTACAGGATATTACTCCCCTAACAGAGACAAAAATATTCTCTTTATTTTCCCCCCCCGGTGCTCTCCTTCTTCAGACTTGGAAAATAAACATTTAAAAATGCATGCTGTTAGTGGACTGCTAGCACTATGCTGCTCTGTCAAAGTGAATATTGTGATAAATTATGTCAGTCTGTTCATACTTACAATCATCTTCCACTTCCTCATACCAAAGCATGTGAGCAGACACAAAATCTCTCCACAAAATAGAGGGAAAAGAAAACAACAGCAAAATATTTCTTGGCAAAGTATATTCCAACTTTGCTGCTCCAGTAGCTTTTTCTGAATCAGGCTTGTCCCTGCATGCCAACAGATGTGTCCCCGCACCAGCCCAGCAGCTCTGCAGAGGAGAGCGCGGCAAGAGCCCCGGTGGGACGCAGCTCCGGGCTGGCTGCCGGCGGGGGCCGCGTCCCGGGCAGGGAGAGGCCGGGATCCTCACTTCCACCCAGCCGGCATGGTAACTAATGCCAGTGCTCTTCAGAGGCCCCTAAATGTTTCAAATTCCAGGACCTGCGCAGAAGCAATGCTCTGTGCTTCCCTCAAAACAAAGTTGATTTCCCATAATAGGACAGCCCATGCACTCGACATATAAGGCTCTGCTTCCAGGGTGGCATGTGCAATGGTTTTAAATTATGTGTCCTGTCTTCCCAAGGAACATTGAATGCTACAGAGCAGGGTGAAGATATTTACTGCTCCCTTTGGGCACTTCCTCTGAGAGCCCCATGAAACAGATTTGCCCCCTCCCCAGCAAATGCCCCTCAGCCCATCCCCAGACAGGATCCTCCCTTTTTGGGAGAGGAGCGGTAAGTCTCCTGTATTCGGCTGTTGAGACTTTTGGGATTAGAACCTCTCTCCCAAGCAGGGCAAAAAATAAACAAACCCAAAAATAGTGCTGTCACCAAACTAAGTGTGTAAATACTAACACAGGTTGTGATAAGTCAGTAGTTGTTTTAAAAAAAAAAAAAAAAAGCTATTGACTTACAATTGACCTTTCCACTCCCAACAAAACCATGTGATACTGCTGCTATCCGCAGCCCAGAAACACCCCGCCGAAGCAGCAGAGGCAGGGCTGTACACACGTTGCCTCTCACTGCCTCTTCCTAACGGCGGGAAGATCCCTTCGCTCCTAAATCCCAAAAGCTGCTGGTCCCAAGCATCAGGGACCTGCGCTCACGCTCTCCCCCTTCATTCGGTCCCAGGCCTCCTTAGTTTATACGTGAACGAAAAGCAGGCATCCATACAACACTTGGGAATGGGACTGTGGTGTCCTCCACGCAAACTCAGATTTTTATAAGGCTGCTTTCTATAGTACGTACTTTGTACAGTGTGTATGGCCTTTAGAGATAGGCCGTAAAGAATCATGTCGTTAATTCATGGCTTCGTTTGAAAAGTCATTTGAAAAAAACACTCTTATGCTGTTCGTTACTTTATTTTTTAAAAACTATCCCTAAAAACCTGAAAAACGTTATTTTTCAGTTTTAAAGGCTAATGTCTAGTCATGGTGATTACAAATTTATAAGTAAATTCCTGGATTATACAGAAAAAAAACCCACAAAAATGAAGTGCATAACATACCCTTACAGCCACTGGCATTTTCTACACCGATAGTCAAATTAATACCCTGGAGAACCTGGATGTACAGTACATGCCAACAGACTCCTAAGGATTAATTTGCAGCCCACAGGAACTGCAAGTCATGAACTGATGTAGAAAATAATCTGAAGCAGAGCAGAGCACACTGTGGCAGCAGCAGCATTTTGATTATTTGAGGGAGAAGGAGACTGAGTAAACTCAGGAAAGGAACTGCTTATTGTGCAGAAGTTCTGTTTTAAAATATCTAAGGTCACCCTTGATAGCACATACTGTCAATAACTGAGGCCCAGTAATGTACTTACAGACTACAAGTGAAAGTTCTCTTGAAGGCAGGTGCCTAATGCTGGAACCTCCTGGTTTCTATTCATTTCAAGGTGACAACCTTTTTCTTCAAAACTTTCCAGGTGCCTAAATCTCTGTTTCTGAATATGACCAGAGAGCCTTCATCTCGACAAAACTCTGCAGTTTGTTTTACACCTAACTCCAGTCATAATCCACAAAATTCATCTGGATTATTCATCCTCTCTGACAACGTCTTTGAGACCACCAGAGAACACTCAGATCAGACTCCGCAAGAAATGGAGTGCTATTCAATACTTTCTTTTAAAACATGGCTCAAGGAAATGTCTAGTGGTAATATTTACAATATCTTACAAATTAAACAATCCTCCAGATGCAGGAAATCCAGATTTGCTTCCCCTCTGCTTGCTGGGGGAGTTCAAAGCTCCTGTATCTCAAGAGAGCCCCCGGTCCATCCACAGGAGTGCAGAAACCTTCAGCCTAGAAGCAGTTTCCCTTCCTCCTACTGACGCTCCTCCAAATTGATGGGAAAAGAGTCGAGATTTTTTGGGGCGGTAGAGAGAAATAACAAAAGTGAGTGTTCAAATCTACTGCGTGTTTTGGTTGATTTCAGATTTTTAGGTTGGGTTTTTTTGTTGCTTTTTTGTTTGGGGGGGTGTAGAGAAAATTGAGACCTCTTAAAAATTAAATACTATTTTCAGCAGCTATGAATGCTGTAATTGGTAAACACTGAGAAACAACAGCTCTACTAAAAAAAGGTTTTCTATGCATCTGTCAGTCTCTACTGGCCAGCATAGTGTACATTTATATTGCATGTATAACCTGGAACAGGTTTGTCATTTTGACACACCAGGGTTGCTTGTTTTTAGTTTTTTTTGTCTGAACCAGCATTAAAAGCTGTGGCTCTCTTCAACACCAGAAAGCAAGTCACAGCCTCACTGTAGACCCATGTCAGGTAATTCACGTACACTCAATAAACGCTGGCTGGCAGAGGCCACCGGCCTCACTCTTCCTTCTAGGTGCTGCAAGGAGCAGGCTCCGACCCGCAGCAGCACCGCTCGGTTGCTCTGGGACTGCAGTGCCCGTGCTACAAGAGGGGAAAGGAGCAACCTTCAAAGGCACGCAGAGGTTGGAAAATGTAGAAAATTTGGAATGATAAAAATGTATTTTTTTTTTAATGATTGCTGGCAGTTCTGGTTTAATGTTGCCTTCCCCTTTCACAATCAGTAATAGATTAAATGAATGAAAATTGTCTTCATCACAGTAACGGCTAGGGTGATTTTTAGCAACCCACTAACAAACACTTTATACAGAGGCTGTTTATTTTCCTGCTTGAGAAGTCCTTTCAAAACCCAAGTATTGATAAAGTTGAAAATATCTCCTTTCTAATGGTATGAGCGTGACAGTAATGCAGAGTTGGAAAAAATGCCGAAGAAGTCAGTAGCAATCTGAAAATAGGGCCCAACAATAAACTGCCTGTTCAGGGACCATTTAGGAGATTGGGTTCAGCATAGTTCAGCGTGACCTTAGAAAAGAAATGGATTTCAACATCCGAATTTGGCAGTCAAGCTTATTGTCTCAGCAACCTAAACCGGAGGGAGGTTAGGACTTGAAGATAATGGTCAAACCTTAGACTGGACATGGGAACCAAGTTCTCAGGTCTTTAACTCTTCTTCTCCTGTTCTATATGAAAGGGCTACATTGAAATTCAGAACTCCTTTGTCAGGGAAAAAAAAAAAAGACGACACCATTGGAAAATTATGTTTTTGACATGGAAAAGAAATATTACAGTAGCCAGAATAAATTATATGAGAAGTCCCCAATTCAACATAAATAAGTCCAACGAGAACTTCACGTTAAACAACTTCCAGAGAGTAACAAATCTTCCATCCCACTGTAATTTACTATGATACAAGCTCCAAACAAACCCCCAACAAAAGAAAGCACACCATATTAGCATTTATATCATGTAACACAGACAGCATCTCCTTTCCGGTTAACAGATAAAACAAGAAAATAACAAATAGGTAGCGTGGTGTGCAGAACTGATTTACAAACCTCTCATGACTTTTTAAACATCCCAGTGGCACATGCTGCTTGCCAATACAACTCAACATCAGGCAGAGCGCTTACAGCATAAACCTAAGACAGATGATATTTTGATTATCATTTCAGAAAACATTTGAACCTTTATTCCACCCTGTTTTTAACTCGCTGCCAATGTTGACCTAAAAAAAATAAAAAATAAAGGCAATCCAAGCCTCTCGCTCAGTTCAGCCATTAGGCTTATAACAAAATGTCTCTGTGCTCTTGCCAGTATTTGCAAGTCCATCGCATCTATCTGTGTGGGAAGAAGCGCTGAGCTCCAGGGACTATGGGACTGATGGGGAGGGAGAACTGGGATCGGAATCTTTTAAGCACTAACATGCCGTGTGGGGTTTTGCCCTGGTGGTATATTGGCTCTGAGTTTATTATTCACTTTCTGTTATGAAAAAAAACCCAAACCACTTGTGTGTCAGCAACAGAGGAAAAACAAATCTGCGACAGCTTTATCATAACAGAAGTAAACAGGCAGCTTCTGATTTTCCTGTGAAATCAGCAAGGAAAAAGAAAAAAGAAAAAAAAAAGAAAATCTTTCCAATGTGAGCCACTGAAGAACTTCTTTCTTTTGTTTCTTAGCCTATTTTTACTTCAAAAAGGAATAGATTGTGGAGGTTTTTAGTACAGGTTGCAAGGTTGTTTTTTTTTTTTTTTTTTTTCTGTATGCTTATTTGATCTGCAGACCAGAAAGTAAAAGACAAAAAAAAAAAAAAAAAAAGAAAAAAAATCACTTGCTCTAAATTCTGAAGAAAGTAGTAGGTTTTGGCTTCTGAAGTGGAAGATATAAGTTTATAGTCAGAAAATTAGCAGTCAGTATAATGATTAAGGCAAAGCCCTTTCATATGCAAGGGGCTGTTGAAAAACCATCCAGTTTCCATTCAGTGTATTTCTGTATCATGAAACACTTCTGTTTGAAAACATGCTCTAGCATATGAACCAGCATATTAGTTCATTACTGTGTTTGTGCTCTCCCCAAGCAAGCTATCTTCTTCATGCCACAGTCGCTGTGGAATAGGGGTTAGTGTTTTTTGGAGAGCATCTAGCACAACGCAGGGCTGGGCTCACTTCTTACTGGTTCAACATAACAAGTAGCACTCGGAAAACTAGCAGTAATCACTATCCGTTTTGGAAGGCTTCAGCTAAAGAACAACCAGTCCTTTTTACCTAGGGGAACTCTCTTTGGGGCGAGGTCCTAAGCAGATTTAGCAGAGCAGCATTTACTGCCTCCATTTCCCATATGCATAATGTTCGTACTTTGCAGATCTTTATTCTCAAACCCTGTCAGTTCTCCAACTTTCAGAAACTTTTGCCTCAGCAAAAATGAAATCAGTCTTAACTGGAGTCAGTTGGACTGGACTACCCAGAAGATATACTGAGCCATCAAAAGGGAAGTGCAAGAAAGGATAGCAAATTATATAAAAACTAATATTAAGAGTACAAAGAAGAGAAGAGGAAGAAGATTTTAATTACTGATATATACATGGTAGGAGTCCAAGTAATAAAGAGGAATTAGAATTACTCATTTATGCCTATAAAATATCTGGTCTTAATCTCTCCAGAGAGGCCCAGATGACCAGAAGGGAGAACATCTTATTAACTAATATTCCTTTCTCTAGATTTAGGCGTGTAACTTGGTCCAATCACCATAAACATCCCACGTAACCTACAGAGAGGATCCTCCTCTAGAGAGTGTCCCAGTATCCAAAATAGGCTCCTGCCCCAAACTGCCCTCAGGCAGGGGGGTGCCTGGCTCTGGCTTTCTCTTTTGTTGGCCCACCCTTGGTTGTGTGTCCAGATCACGAAAGGCTGAGATCAGACTGCCCATCTTCTCAACATCCACAGGAAGAAAATCTGGGCACACAGACCAGAAGTGAGACGCAGGACATCACATGAGGTCCCCCAGTCCAACAGAAAGCCCTTTTGTGCAGTTACGTTCTCAAGGTGGGTCCAAAACACACGTGAAATGTACCCAATTCTGAAAGCCATTGCGACTCACCCAAGGGAAATCTGTATTTGACATCATCAACGTTACAGAGGAACTGATCCCAGACCCCATCAGTGGTTGCTTAAATTCAACTAATAACAACTTCATTACTTACATCACATGCAAATAGTGAAATACTAAGCAATTTCTATGCACACCTGTACATTCGCATGCATGTATGTCCCCGAGAGACCAAGTGCTGGCGATGGCAACATATATATGTGCGTATCTATACGTCTTTCAAAAGGACCCAGTTTTACAAAGTTGAAAACAATTATAAACCCTCATCAGTAAGGAGAAAGAAGTTGAACAGAGAAATGTAAACAATAATTGGAAGGTCTTTGAAAATACTGTTTAGGCACCTGTATGTCATTACTAAGAAAAGAAGTTCCTCTGGTTAAAAACAAACAACTGCAAACAAAAACAAATTTAGCCTAGAAGAGAAGTAGGTATTTAAAAAACCAAAGCAAATACAATACGTAAGGAGCAGAGGAAAAATGCCAAGTTGATTGCAAAGAATATCAATAAGGAACTAAGAGGTAATTGTGACTCAGAATCAACAATCCATACATATGAGACACAGAATTCACCTAGGTCTGCAGGCAAGCTGTACCAGCTCTGCCAAAGACAACTCAAGGTCATCCTGCATAGCAAATGTGTTAGCTGCTAACTTAAACAGAGATCTCCCCCAGATATAGGTGAACACAACTCAACCGCCAGGCACCTACGCAGCACTCCAGTCACCCCATCACGTCCTTCCTTAGCTTTACTCTGCTCCAGTCAACGTTTCAGCTGTGTCCAGTTTTAACACGACACTTCATGAAAGCCACAGATAAACTGGAGACAACTTAGCATCACAAATATGCAAACAGGCAGTTTTCTTTGTAAAGAAAGGCTGAGGGAACGTCACATGTTTAGTCTGGGAAGGACAAGCAATGGAGTACATAGCTGCTGCCTTCCAGCATCTCAAGATGACAACATTCTATTATTTTTCACATATGCCAAGGAGGGAGACATCATTTGGGTAAAGTCAACTTAGACTTAATATTAGGAGAAAATTGTGAGAGTACCAAGTTACTTACATATATGAAAAAATATACACACAGAGGTCAACAAACCCTTGCAAGCAGAAGCTTCTAAGGAAAAGTTTAACAAACTCTTTCAAGGATAACAAAGTGTATTTGATCTATCTCAACCCTTGCAGTTGAAGAAATCTAATGCCTTTTGTCTCCATACTTTTGTAACTCTCTGAAACAAGAATTACGGACTAGTTAATACGACCTGTCACCTACAGTTCAAGTTTGTAATCATCTCATAAACAAAATCAATTGTACTGTGAAAGGAGAGCAGCCCAATGGATACAGGAGCACACCAACAATCTGGAGACCTAAATTCTATTAGCAGTTCTGCCAGTCACTCATCATTCAACTTCTGGTTTTTTTTCTTTCCCACATAGAAAACCAACACTTACAAGCTAAAAAAAGTGCTAAACACTAGCATGATCAATTATTTTTTAAGATATGTGACAAACTGCTTAAAGTATAGGACTATTAAGAGTCTGTGTTTTAATTACATTGGTTTCACCTTAAGTCCCCCTGGATGATGATTGCTCAAAGCCTTAGTTACATTGGCAAAAGACTGTCACATTAAATCTGTGAAGACTGGGTTATTATGACAGCAAATTATGATGACAAAGTTCTGTTAGTTCAAGTCAAATGAGACATTACTGCACACACTAGGATGAATGTTAAATTATTTCTGTGTGGGTCTATATGCAGGTTAGTACATCAAGATGATGGTAAAATGAGGTTAATGCAAGTCTTCAGAGCTGACATTACAAATGTCAAGATGATTGCAAAATGATGCTGCTGCAACTGAACTATGATTAAAAAAATAGGATGCCAAACACAAAAATGGGTTAAGGGAATGTAAAAATAAATCCACAGAAAATAAAACCAAAGAAAATTTTACTTAAAGCAAAAGACATACTGGATACCACTAGCACTGCAAACCAATTCCTTGCCAAACCGGTCAGTGCTGATCAGGAGGGCGCAAAGCCAGGATGAGACTGTCTTACAAGTAACTGCCTATAAATTCTAACTAATAGTATCACTAGGAAATTTTTTCCACTATAGAGAAGTAATTGACACTCTAGAGAAATACAAAAAGTTTTTGAAAAAGGGCTCAAGATTATTGTCCTATGACAGAATCTGGTTCAATTAGAAAATCCCTTCCTAAATTTAATTATATTGATGTTTTTCTCTCTTGTATTCTGGCGGGTTTAGAAGCACATGTCTAAAAACCAAATTATCTATTAGGCCCAAAAGAAATTAGTCAATCTCAGGTAAATTCAAATACATAGGATCCACAGCATTATAAGGTTAAGGAGATTACACATTTAATATGCAGAGTGCTCATAATATTTTAATGTGATTAGATCAGTAACACCAAAGATCTTACTAGTGTATTTCCTTAGTGCAATGTCAAATTAGCAATTCTAACTTAAAAAAAAAAATCTAACTCAAAACCTGAAAAAAAGCCTTCTTTTTTCTGCATTTAAATTCCTCCCTCCATCCTGTCATCTTCCTGTCTACAAGAGATGCACTTCATTTCCAGTTTGGCAACCGCAGGTAGCCTGTGTCCTTTCAAAAGACTGCCATATCTATCTGTCTATCTGTCGGTAATGTTTTCCGTAAAGTAGAAGAGGTGCTTTATCTTCTTATCACCCAAAACATATGATACCCAGTTCCTGATGAATTACACTGCTGAACTAAAGTGCTTTGGTTAAATAACGGGCTTTGTCAAGTAGCTTAGGTAGTGCTTGACCTTCAAGTGGAAAGCATGCATAGTTTTCACCAATCTAGTAGAGAAGAAAATGCAAAATTTACTTTTCTTGCAAATTTATTAGCTTTTATTGGGCAAGTTACCCATCCTATTCAGCAAAACAACAGAATGGCAAACTCTCACTAGAAAAAATAAATCTTAAAAAGGTAACTGATTTCAGAGATAAGTACAGAGTGGCTTGTGCATTTTTCAGGATTTTCAAAATAGCTCCATGGCTAATAAATTAGTAGGCAGTGTACAGGAAAGGAGATCAAAACGATGGGTTCAGGACTCCAGGTCACTTACATTACAGACTGAAATTTGTAAGAGTCATTACCACTGCATAAATTACATTAATATTCATGTAGCTTTTCTGGAGACACACATACACACCACTTGAAGGCATGCACTTTTTAGAAGATGGAAATCAGTACAGCCAGCTACTCATTAATTTGTCTAGTTGCAGTGAACCTATGCCAACTGAAGTTACCTGTGAATCTGAATTGAACATAGGGAAGAAAACACAGACTGAAAGTTATAAGGGAAGAACCACGCCGTGCACCTTCATGCTACCTGCTGATTTTAATCTTACTAAACATATTCCAGTGAAGGTATACACTCTGATGGCAATGAGATAAGATGTGTAAAATTCACTGAATTCAGTGATGTTCTGTAACACAGAAAAAGAACAGATGATGGGAAAATTTACTAAACAATTTTTTTTTAATCATTAATGATAAGCAATGGCAATCAAATGGCACCTAATTATTATAATGACATGGATGAGGTCCAAACTAAGGAGTTTTAAAATCTAGAAAGTCTATTCTCTAAGGAATTATTTAAAATCGTAGTTGTTTTAAAATATTTAATTTCATCGGTGCATCTTAAACTACAAGTTGGTTGGGATTTTTTTTGAGCATGTTAGTTGCTTATGCAATATTTATACAAATGCTTATGTGATTAGACCTGAGGGTTGACAAAAGTCCAAAGGAATTGTGTGTTGTGTGTAAACAACCGATTCCTCTAAAAACATTTCATGTAAGTTTAATAACATAATTTAGGTCAGAACTGGGGTAGCTTTATTATTAATATGGAAACCAGTAATTTTTGGCAGTCATTTCTGTTACAGATCCTCTTACACACAGCTCGAGTGCCTACTTTCATATGAACAAAGTGCACCTCAAACTATTTTTATGCAGTAAATCATCGATTATGCACGTTACAGAAGTAAAAATAGTTCATATATTAACATTGGAAAAAGTATGCTAAATTTAAAATTCTCTAAAATTAATCAATCCATGGAAGATAGAGCAACATGTCCATTATGGAGGACAACAGCAGCACAGGGACTTGGAGAGCAAAGTATTGGTTACAACCTCTGTAGACTTATTGAGAGCTGCAGATGACTGAACTGAATTTATCTAATACTATTTTAGGTGCTCCATGGTAATTTGCCTGGCCTATACTCACTTCTCCTTAAAGGCACAGGTCTTCCATAGACCCTGAGTGAGAACCACCAGCCCAAGCCAGCAGTTCCAGTCACTGTCAAACATTTTAAATGCCCTGTGTTTAAACACCTGATTTATTCCCTACCAATGCAGCACAAGCATAATGACTTTTTCCTTTTTAAAAACAGAAAAAATATTTCAGACTAAAGTAGCATGTCACTCTGCAATCATTCCAATGACCTTCTTTTCCCAGTTTGATAAATATACCCATATAGATCTTCTCTCATAAGGATATTCTTGACCAGAATATAGATGCAAAATCTACCAATACAATTGAAAGAAATATTTTTTAATCCAAAATACACAAATAGGCTTGAAAAGGTTTTATGATGATACATATTTCAAGAACAAAATACATCACGAAACACAATAAGTACTTTGGCTACTGTGTAAAACTGTTTCAACATCAGCTGGATGAAAAGTGCCAGATGCAATGCCCATTTTTAAAAAAATTCTTCTGGAACTGAAAACCAGTACGTCTGATCATGGTACCAGTCTAATTTTCAGCAATTATAATAGGAATAGAAATAACAAGACACAGATATGAAGTAGTGGGGAAATGGATTTTACAGAGGGAAACCACGCTTCATGTATCTGGTAGGGTTCTTTGAAGGAGTCAGTGAGCACACAGTCAAGAGAAACCTAGTTTATACAATTTAAAGAATTTTCAAGTCTGTTCCTCATCAAAGAAACAAAGATGTCATGGGATAAGAGATGCACTTTCTCCCACAAACAAACAAATCTTTACAAGACAACAGGGAAAAAAAAAGCCAAACTCATTCAACGTTCCCAAATGCGTATGTCACCAGCCAAGTTTCACAGACCAGTGGCAGGGCTGGTCAACATAAAAGGTGCATTCATATTGTTACATAGATCCAGAAAAAGAAGGCAACTTTCATGTTTCCTAATAGTGCTAAGGTATTCAGGGAAATAAAAATGAAACTTGGCTGCAGAGAGATGCAGAAGAGTCTTTGAGTGTCAACTAGGCAATAAAAAAGATAGATGAAATTCAATATCGAGAATATGTGGAGAAAAAGAAATCTCAACTTTACGTACTCAGCATGGGCTCTGAACTAGTTATTACCACTCAGGAAAGAGATCTTGGAGTTATAAAAGGTCTATGAAAATATCAACTCCATCTTAGAAGCTGTCAAAAAGCAAATCAAATGCTGGTCATTACTATGACAGAAATAGAGAGCACCATACAAAATCTCATTATGGCATTATTTAAAGTCTTCAGATGTTCGTACTTTGAATACTGTGGGCTGTTCTACTTCCCCTATCACTAAAAAGATATAGCAGGATAAGTAAGGACAACAGAAATGATTGAAAGCTAGGGAGAAACGGTTTCCATATGAAGAATGACTAAAGAAGAGTCTTCAAGGTAAGGTGAGAGGAGTATAAATGAGCATGCAAGTGAGGTCCTCTGAACCTGACAAGCAGGAAGAGATTGCCCAGGGGACGCACACAGCTAAGGAAGGAGCACAGCATTACTTCTAAACCATGCCAGAGAGGGGCTGAGGCGCAAACAGGCAGGCACAATTCCAGGAAGAGATCCTAGCACCATCACTGACAGTTCTCCAAAATCATCAGCTCAATGTGCAGAGTGGACAAAAGGAGCTGAGTCAATGTTGAGCATCCCCACGTGCGCTGGGAGCAAATGAGAAGGGTTTGCTTTGCTGCTACAGAAGCCTGTGGTGTGTCCATACCTGAAGGGCTGCGTTCAGTTCTGGTCTCCAGGAGGATGCAGCGGAGTCAGGGAAGAGCACCTGGAAACAGCCGAGGGGCTGGAGCTGCTGCCTTACGAGCAGACTCAAAGAGCTGGGATGCTTCAGTTTGTAGAGGAGAAGGCTCAGGGGAGACAGGACAGATAGAACTGAGGCTTAAAAAGCATGAAGGAGGTGAACAAGCTGCATAAGGAAGTTATTTACCAAATCTTGCAACACAGCAACTAGGTGTATATAATGCCCGATGAGCTGAAAAGACAGTAAGAAAGTATTTCTTCAGCCAGTGGGCTACCAGCTTCTAGGTCCTGCCGCAAGGAGGTTGTGGAGGCAGATGTTTATCAGCTGGTTTAAAATAGGGCTAGATAAGTTCATGGACAACAGGTCTATAAACAGACACTAAAAGGAACAGGGCCAGAATGTAACCTCTAGCATTTTTAATACAGTAATTGCAGATGCTGGGGAAAGATAAGAAAATGGACCTCAGAAAGTGTCTGGGCACATGTGTTCTCCCTGACTAACATCTCCTGTTGCCATTTGCTGGAGAAGTAGTCCTGGGCTTGATGCACCATTGGTCTGACCCAGCAGGACATTTTATATGAACTTACGTTACCTGGAAAAGGAAAGACTGCAGCTGAACATAACTGAGGTGTACTAAATCATCAGTCTTTAGAGAAGATGAACAATTTTTCAGTGTCTCTCTTAGCACAAGAGCTGGATACAAAAGAGGTGAAAAATGAAAGAAAATCAGCAGGTGGCTGGTTCAAAACAAGCAAAAAGAAGTACCCCTTTGCACTACATGTAGCTAAATTATGGGACTCTGCTACGGGATGTTGTGGATGCCAAAGGTTCCTGTCACCTGGCTACCCTGGGAGCTCAGCCTTCACCCCAGGCAGCTCCCCGGCACCAGGAGAAACGCAACATGGGTAGCAGGTCTCCTTGGATGCTCCTCTCGGATATCCCATCATTTCTTAAGGGAAAAAGGAATTGGACACAACACCTACCCGTGCCCCGCGTCAAGCACCGAGCAACACTCTGCAGACAACGTCATACCAGCTCTTTTCACCCCCACAGCCACAGTCTTTTCTTTATTTCCTCTGCCCCAGTGCCTCCCAGGCAAAATGCTGCTGGTGAGCTTTGATAGCAACAGTGCAACACAGGTTAAATCACTGGTATTATACTCATCTTTTGTAGTTACAGCCACCTCTGAATTTAATAGTGCTGCGTGTTTTAGTACAGCAGTGTTTGCATGACAAAAAATTAAAGAGCTTTCCACCTTTTTGTCATATATCCTGCTTTCAAGGGTTTATAATTTAGCTGGGAAAATGCTCACAGCTGAAGATCAGCATTCAAAGTCTCAGTGTGGAGGCAGCATTTCATTTCAGTCGTGAGAGGGAAAACAGTATGTCATTTTTATATCTATCAATAGAAGGCTTCTGTGGGGTTTTTACTTTCTGGATTTTTTTTCTCCTGGTATGAGAGATTTTCCTACTTCAAGTTAAGCAACTGGATGTATTAATAAGTGACAACCACTGATGACAGCATGAGCAAGAAAAGATAACTGTCTATTAAAAAAGAGAGGTTACAAAATTAGTTTACCTTTTCCACAGTTTTACAAGAAACACAAAGATCCAATTCTGTAAAGCATAATAACATAGTCATCAGTACATGATGCAGTGTTGTCAACACTGTAATTGATTTTGAATATTGGGTTCATTCTTTCACATTCAGGAGAAAAGACCCATATTGACAGTGAGGAGATATGCAAGACAGAGGAATCCTTAATTTATTATTTCCAAAATCTTGTAAGGAATCAAAAACCTGTTCTTCACTTCAGAGAATTCATGGATTAAAAGAGGATACCACCCTTTGCTTCCCAATTCTCAAGTTGTATTGGTTGTTTCCACTGCTATTACTTCAAAAATATTTACTAATTATGCAGTCATGATAGCAAAATATCTTGTTTATTAACATAACATTTTCATTTCTTCTCCTTTCTTCCTACCTGCAAGCATACAGAGAAATAGAGTCGTCTGAAGTCCCAAAACATGCATCATATACATACACATCTCTGCAGAATTCAATTCATGGCATGGGAGAATAAGAGGTTAATTGCATTTCCAACATCCATCACCAGAGGAACTGACATAATAAAATATTTTACTTTATTTAAGGTTGTGTGCCTTTCCCTTCTCTCAAGAGCTTCATTAGAAGCAGAGAGAATGGGAGAAAGCAGAAGGAAATAACCACCCATTAGAAGTAATCATCCCTACAAATTGATTAAAAAATGCACACTGAACAGTAAAGCTGATGTATGTATGCAGATGTATATATACACGTACACAAATACAAATATATACTCACATGCAAACATACACAACTATAGTATAATTTTAGAGCAGATACATAGACACGGAATGTGGGAGGAAACGCCAAATGTCCAGGACTCATTGCAATATGGAGTTTGATTGGAATAGGGTAATTGCTATACCTGGTGCTGGAATGGGCTTCTAGGCACCTTAGTTTAAATGTATCTAGAAATAAGGGAAAGGTTAAGGCCATTGAAGTCTTCTGTGTAGCTATGGTTCACAAAAATACTCTAGTACTTATTCCGCTAAGGGATAAACATGTCTCCTCCCTGGTTGACAAACTGTATAAACCAGTCTGGAGCTTCTTGACTCACAGCCATCAGCCCAGGCACAATTCGGCGATGAATAATGCAAGTCATGAACCACTCTGTGCTCCTTGTGGTGACAGTTCTTAATTTCTTTCCTAGGGAAGCGGCTAATCTATCAATCTTTGAATTGTCTGCATCTAATCCTCGTTCAGGAAATATTTCCTGACATAATCAACTTTATCAATTATTGCACAATAGTTAATCTCTTGCTACAGAAGAAAACATTGAGAAGGTGTGATGGCGTTACTACAGGAATACTTGACCTGTCCCCTACATCATTCCTAGACTATTAAGCCTCAGAGCTCAATATAGTTCAGAAAATTTCACTGATACGCCCCTCTGAGGCACTACTACCAGATTACTACCAATGATTTGATGACAGGATATGTTATAAACATACAGAATTGCTTGAAAGATATTAATTGCAACGTATGCTCTTGCGCTAAGCTCTTGCCAGCAGCGATCTCAAAATTAAATCCCTTCAGTGTTGTTTTCATATGCATGGATATTGTTAGAACATTCTCGTGGCAGCCTGAGATGACGGCTGTGTGCCCATCACCCAAGTGAATCTCACGGTCCGTTCCAGTTCTCTCGGTGGTTGCCTACGTGAGGGACTTTGTGCAAAGTAAGGCTGCATTTAAATTTCCTGCTCAGTAATTACCTCGGGCAGACTCCTCACGTGGACACCCTCGTGTGAGAAAGCTCTTCTGCCTTAACTCAGAAAATGGTGTTATCTTACACAGGGGTGCTTTTGGGGCTCAATAAAAAGTGTCAGATGAGGTTTAAGCTATTAGCTCACTGTAAAAACCACATTAGTGTTTTGTGTGCCTTTCTCCACTTGTGGATATGCCCTTATAGATTACCTCTCTTTCTATGTCCTTAAACTGCTTTCTCCTTCAGCCTCACCTCCGCTATTTAAAAATAAATAGCCTGCCATTGTAAGGTAAAGATTTATAGGCTCCACCAAAAATATCCTAAGTTTCAAGTTCAAGAGAGGCCGAGGTTGTCATGCATTAAGCCTGGTTTCACTTGCCTGATCCATTCTGCAAAAAGTCTATCCTAACAATTCCTTTTCATAACAAAATTCTTAGAAAACAGCTGTAAATCTTCAGTGTCATAAAGGCATCTTTTAAAAATAATTCCCTCAAAAAGCAAAGCATTGCCAAAAATACATCCTCTTATGTACAAATAGCAGTCAGTTCATTCAAATGCAGTATAAAGTCTTCCATGAAAGAGACATATCCTTGAGACAAACAGGTCAAGAGATTCCAGAGCTCCAAAGAAAATATTTTTGGGGCAATTTTTAACAGAGGTGCCTCTATTTGAGCAGGGTTTTTTTATTAACTGAGAGCTTAAAAATTCCTCCAAAGTCCAGAGAATAAAAAAATTAGAATTTTTATTATATATCGTAGAAATAACGTACGTCTAAAATACATAGTGTTCCAGATGACAATATGAACATATATAATGTGCCAAAGCCCAGTAAGCCACCTATCAAACGTAAACTATCTCCTTGGTAGGATGCGGAGGTAGTGAAAAAAGGGAGAACCCCCTCGCCCCTCCCAAGACACGCATACTCACACACACACAGAGATGGGAATATCCGTTTACAAATGTACGGAGAGACCCAGGAGAGCCCACCTTAATGGAACTTAAAAAAGGATGTAAGACGACAACAGACAAAACCAAAACCATTAAAAACCATGCTCAGGGGCTGAGGGAATAACAATAAGAGACACTATGCTCAGTTATGCTGTCAGAAACACTCTTCTTAGAGCGGGGCGATTTAATGACGCAGGGGCTGACCGCAGCGCGGGCGTGCATGCCCGGCTGCCCACCAGCCTCCTTGGGCAGGTGGCTCCCGGCTTACTCTCCCACCACTTCTCCCTTTATAGCAATGACTCCTAGAAGACTTCAGAGGCTTTGTGAACACAGGATGGGGACTGAATGCTGCAAGGTGGGTGTTGGAGGCTGGATCTCAGGAGGAGCATCCCCTGGGGGGCTCCCCAGGCCTGAGCCTCCTGTTACGTGTACTCCTGTAACTGGTAGACAGTAAAAGATAGGTGTTGCAGCGTATGAAATGAACCATCTTTGGCCCAAGAACATGGGCGCAGGGTGACCCCCATAGTCCCTAGGCTATAAACCCCTCAGGAGTGGTACTGCTCCTCATCAGACCTGTGCAGCCTGGGGAAAAGCAGTTTTAAGGGTAGCCACTAGCCAGCAGATTTAACACCCACGTCATATAGCACAAATTCAGGTGGGACACGGGATTACAGAGCAAGGTGTAGAGCCTGGCAGCGCACATGCCAAACTGACCCCACGCACATCCTGGAGCATGGAGGAAGAAACCATTAACAGCAACATCACCCTCCTGGTAGCAAAGGACTTGGGGGCGGGGGGGGAATGACTCCCTGAATTCCCCCTCCCCAGCCTGAAACCTTTTCCACCTTGAGACACAGAGGGGTAGCAGAAAGGCGAGCTACCACCAGACAAAAGGGTGGGTACTAGGAAGTTGGTGTATACTTGTTAACCGTATATAATACACTCATTAAGTGTCAATAGCATTGTAGCTGGACAAAGAATTCTTTGATTAGACTGCCAAGATTTTAATTAGACTAAAAAAACATCCTAGGTTTGTCCAGCAGCTCTGCTCCTTCTACCCACAGCGACATTTCGAGTGTATCAAACGTGAGCATTCAGTCGGTAACTTGGGTGCAACAAAGGTGTAACGGACTTATGACAGACCAAAAAAGTCAGAAGCTCTACAGATAAACCTGGAACAAGATCATTTAGGAATAATGCATTATTTAAAAAAAATAATTAAAAAATCTAGGCTCCAAAAGTCAGCCTGATTTGAGGCAGTATTTTGTCACAAAGACTGGACTAGCTCATCTTAGGAATGGGAACTTGATTTTTATTGTTTGTCTAGGCACACAGATGACATTGTGCAAATAAATCTACGTTATCATTAATAACGTTGACAGGACCAGTGTCTCAGAAAAACAGTAACTTCCTCAGTGTCTAGAAAAAAGTTCCAATGATTTTGCTGGTATTCTGAAAAAAATGCTAGATCATTAAAGTAAATTATCTCCAGCAAACTGTAAGGGCAAGCTGCAGGGACTAGGGATTTAACTGAAGGGAAAGATGATAGGGCATTAATATCTACTGGGCTCCCTGTCCATGAATGGGAGAGGCTTATCAAAACTTGACAAAACTTAAACCAGTAACTTCTGGTCAAGAGTATGCAAGATTATCCTTGTAACAAAGCTAAGCAAATACAAAACAGCAGGAAAAGAAACAAAAAATAAGATTCTCTGAAAAAAAATACGTTCCCCTGATCCCTCCTAATTATGCAAAAATGAAGACAGAGGTTATTTTCATTATCTAACCAAATGTAAACTGGGAAATAAAAGTGAGATTTTTTTTTTCCAAACCACTGAGAGCTATGCATTGTAAAAGTCCTCTCTCTTCTTCCAATCACCTAATTGGAAGGTTATTTGTGTTTGTTATGAAGTACCTGCTGTGAATTACAGTAATCAGGCAGAGATTTATTCGGAGAGGAGGAAGCATGATGGAGCTTGCACCATCAGATGATGAACCTCCATCACGTGCCATGGCTCAGGCGTCCCAGTTGGGTCAGAGCTGCATTTCAACATGTAATGAAGCAGCTTAGAACTACTTATTCAAAGCCTTGAACTTAATTAGCGGTTGAGTAAGGCAACTAACTTGCAGTGAATAAGTTGGCAACTTTACTTCTTTCTATTCATGAACCCTCTATGATTAGCACAAATTATTCTTATAATTATTCACATTTAATTCACCATGTTATTAAAATAATATTTAGTCTACAGCTCATTCACCGGGAGCACAAGTGTTATAAATGAGTTTATTAATTTTGAATATATGAGTAGATCACATGGTTCAAGGTGTAAGGCTCAGAATCAGAGTGCCCGGGCAATCACCTGCAGCACTGACTTTTACATGAACTTCCCTGCTTTTTATACTCTGAACGCTGAATAAACGTTGGATAAATTGGCTGTCATTGGTCCACTTATTCACTAGGTGCTTTCGGGGAAGAAACATAACTGAGGCAAAAGTAACACATGCAAGGGTTTGTAAGGGGAAGGGAAATATAGGCAAAAAGTTATGAATGGGAAACACCAGGATTATTCACAAGTTCAAACACCAGGACTTTGGACTAAGCTATGCTTTGGAAAGTTAGCAAGCTCCCAGTTAGTAACATACCTGTTGATAGGAACAGAACTCACACGGAGATGCTTCACCTCCAAAGCGTACGTGTAAAGATGCTGATAAACCTGAATCAGCATTTAACAACCCAGCCCATCCAGTGCAACTCCTGCATGGGCACCCTCACTGTACCTAAAGTACCTAAACTAAGAGCTTGCTGTCTCGCTTTTCGTGCTGCCCTTAAGCCCTGCCAAGACCTCTCTTAAAAATTTCTCCTCTTTTCTCTGAAGGATCTATTTCAGGAGAAGACCGACTGCAGTTGTGGTCCTCCCCCCGTGCCTGCTGCCCCTCCTCAGCCCCAGCAGCCGGTGAGGGAAGAAATCTGAGTGCTAATGAAAAGGACATTTTGGATTATGGTCACCCAAAGATGGAGAGAGACTCTGTACCATGGCCTGTAGTGACAGGACAACGGGCAATGGCTTTAAACTGAAAGACGATAGGTAGGTTTAGGTTGGACAAGAGGAAGAACTTTTTCACAGTGAGAGTGGTGAGACACTGGAACAGTCAAGTTGTGGGTGATCCACCCCTGGGAGTGTTCAAGGCCAGGTTGGATGGGGCTTTGAGCAACCTGGTCTGGTGGAAGGTGTCCCTGCCCATGGCAGGGGGGCTGGAACGAGGTGAGCTTTAAGGTCCCTTCCAACGCAAACCATTCTGTGATTCTGTGACTCCCAGTAAAAAAAGCACAGAAATGAGAAGGCAAGATGAGTAGAGTTATGAAACAACTTGCATACTAAGAACAACCACAAAAAAAAAGGTAGGTTAGGAGTCTTTATGTTGGGGGAAAAAAAGGAAAGGTGTTTGAAAGCAGCTAAGTGGGACTGTCATGGCAGAGGGGAGGGAGGCAGGCAAGTCCTGCCAGCCCCACCACAGCCCTGGCCCCCCAGCCCTCGGGGAAGGCGGTGGCCTGCACTGCTCTTCTGCAGCAGGTGCCCTTGGAAAAACCTGCATGCACAGGGTGCTCACACAACCCGCACTCGACCACAGGACTGTGGGGCCCGACAAACACCCACTACATGGCAAGGGTGCTTTAAACTCAGCCACAGATGTTGAGAAAAATCAATGAGGAGCACAGAGAAGTGAACAGTGTTTATCATCTGAAACAGGGGAAACGGGGAACTATTGACAAGCAGATCTATAACAAAAGGAATTTTTTGCTGGTTTTCTTTGTGATCTTTTTACCTGAGAAAGCAAAGCAAAGATGTCATTTAAGGCACAAGAGAGTACCTCTAGCTTAGAGGGTCCTTAATAACCAGGAGGCTGGAGAGCATTCCAGCCCGGCGCACTGCGGGACATCCCCCTTTGAGCAGAGGTAGGGCACACGCTGGGGTCTTCCCATGTCACGATGGTGCCTATTGCCCACAGAGATTGCTTTCAAATGAAAGATTTTCCACTAATAATTGTCAAACAAGCAGCACTGCGCTACAAAAACGCTTCTGATCTGGCTTGGGAAGTAGTGTCACAGTCTTTGGCAATTCTTTCCAATTTTTATGCCATATATTTATACGTTGTATATATCATTTGCAGGATTTTCTAGCTCAGAACTAACTAATGGAAACACCTTAAGATCTCTTAGAATAGAATTCCCCTAGCTGGAAACTAAAACATTTTTTACAAAAGCATGAACACACTTGGGCATATTCTCTTTTAAAAATCAAGACTGTAGGCAGAGCACGTATGAGATGATATAATGAGAAGTGAGAGGCATAAATGCCTTCCTGTTTTTAAATGGAAACCACACCTTTCCCCCACCAAGTATAGAACAGGTCAGAGGAAAGAAAAGCTGCTTTTCTTATGATGGGCTCAATCTGGGGGACAATCCCTTTTGTTTGAGGAGACAGGCAGCCCATCCTCGCTCTGCTGCTGTGGTCTTGGGGGCATCTGCCTCTAAAACCTTTGCAGCATCTCTTGCCATCAATGTATTACCCTCACTTTAATAATCTGTTATGATCAGTCCACCCCAAAATTCAACACTTAGCTGAAGCTTTAACACCAGCACCCTATGAAAATGCCTCATAATTTCAGTAAGATTTCAGTTATTACAATTAACACAGGTCAAAGTTCAGACTTCCATAAGCATAAGTCAAACTCTTTTCTGATCGAACAGCTGCACATACTGAGCAATATCTAAATATTTATGCTCAAATGCATCAGGAAAATACTGTTTCTGCTAATATAATAATGCAGGATGGCTGTTCAGTTGCCTGTGCAAAATGAGCTGATGGTTGTGATTTCATTTACAGTGGACAAGAGACCATATTGTTAGGAATACTAATTGTTCTCTTTTATTGGTGGAAGCTGAATAGAAATGAAAAGTAACATACCCTATATCTCCCTGATTCAGGAAATAATCCACAAGAAAGCCTATTTTAATTTTAAAAAAAAAATCCAAAAAGGGAAAGGGAAGAGAAAGGAGGGTGTCAGTTGTAGACAAATAATACAGAGGCCTGTCCACAGTGATCTGAATAATTCAGCATACAAAATTAAAGTATGTTTCACATCTGCCAACATAAATGATAAAGCTATCTAATCTGTTTTAAAAGTATAATGATTACAGGAGAACACTTCTGATTCACACTCAGGTCTAGTTTGAGTGCCAGCCCTGCGCTCCCCACAAATAAACATCTCAAAGCTCTGGGCTGAGCGCGCTCCAGCTGCAAAGTTTTAATTAACTCAAAACAGGCAGCAAACTTTTAAAGTGCCACCTGTTACTAATAGACCCCGGCAGTGCTGAGCAACCGGCCAAGACCCCTGCACCCCTGGGACACCTCCACCAAGTGAGATGCACAAAGCTGCCCGCTTCGGTTGCCTCTCCGGCTGCTCACCAGCGAGAACAGCCCTGCTGTCATCCATCCTCCCCGCACCCTATTCTCCAGCACTGCCAAGTCTCCTTCCACACCTGAGTTTGGGATACCACTCTAAAAAGCAACTCTTCCAGGCTCCTAGGCTTTTTATCTGCAAAGTTGCAACCACACACCATCTGAGACTACAACTGGTTCCAAATGCACGGATTTTCCAACAAATGCTTCTTTTCAAAGTGGAGAACGACTGGCAGATAAACACCAACTGGCTCCAGTGGGTCCATATGTCTTTCAAATTTTCACCAAAACACAATGAGAGAAGAAATAGAGTAAGTGGGAAATTCCTTCCTACCCTGTGGATGATAAGTGACAGCCACAGCTTCACTATACCTTTATACCTTACGTACTCCACCTGATGTAAACCAGGTCCGTCTCCTTTGGGGAAGCCAAGGAGGACACAGGGGAGGCACAGCTGCTACTGCAAGGCAGTGCTTTGCTCCCAGCCATAGAGCAGGACCCTGGTGTTTCCATCGCTGAGTGGTGCCAGCCAGCCCGCGCCACTGGCAGGGACCCCCCCCGTGGGGGGCCCCCCCCGCCCCCGGGTCAGGCCCAGCCTCCCCACCAGCCACCCACAAGCCAGCTGGGGAGAAATGGCTTGGTGCCTTTCTCTGGACGAGCACCAGAAGTTTTTCCTGGAACCTCTGAACCTGTTCTCATAAAGTCACAGTACAGTTATACATGCTGCTACCATGGTATTTTATATGAGGAAACCTATTGCAAACAATATTTTTTTTTTATTAAATTATTTTTTATTAAAACGCAGCAAAAAAAATCCTGGTACATTTTCCTTCAAATAGGAAAGTGTTGCTGCTAGCTAGTTTTTTCAATGTAAATTCTATAAAACCTCGATGGGGATTTTGGGAAAAACAACTCAGATTTCCTCTAAATAAACCACCATAAAATCTGCAGCATTGTTTTCAGTTTAGAAAGGTACTTATATAGGAAAAAAATACATGCTAGGTATTAAAAAAGAAAATTGGTTTTAATGAGAATATGGAAGTCACTGTGGTTTTTATCAGTGAACAACCAAATCCTTTCTTCTTTTGTACTCTGGAGTATTAACAGGTGGCCATAGCCCCTAGCTGCCTGAAACTACCATATGCTACAGAGATCAAAATTAATAAACTAACAGTACAATGTGCCAGTTTATTGTGCTTGTATTTAATTTTAATTTTCTCCTTGGTGTTTTTATTACTAAAAAGTCATGTTTGGTGATTTTTAGCTTTAATAACAGTAGCTACCTTATTAACAATTTTGAATTGCTTGTTTTAGTATCTTACCAGGTAACTACAAGTGCAGAAATATATTTCCGACACCACATTTCAAAATACGACTTCATTTGTACTCCTCTATGACTCTCTACGCTAAAAAGTTAACAGTTCCACACACTTTAAATGCTTCAACAGTGGAAAAGTTAACAAATTTCCTCTGACATATGATTACGTGCACAATAAAACATGTTCTGAATCTCATTTAACTATACAAGTGCACTTCTTGGTAAATACCAATCAGCCAGAACAAAGCATCACATACAACCTCCTGGTCCCTTCTGCATTTGGCACCTTTAATGGTTCTTTTAAAAAATTGTTTGTTTTCCTCCATAAAAATTATTAATAATTGACAATAAAAAAGAAACCCACTGATGCAAATACCTGATGCATATGGAAACCACAAAGCATGTCTGCACGTGGAAGAAATGAGCAGAGATGCCTTCAAATATAAACAGGCGATGCTTATTCAACTCTTCAGTGAGCCTCAATGTTGGCTCCAAACCTGAAGTTTCTGCCAAAAACTACTAAAAATACCATGTCCAAAACCAGGAGGAAAACATTATCCACATTGTAAACCACTTGCATGACAATTATGGCCTTGAATTAGTAGCCCATTATTCATGTGAGTAATCAGTACTCCAGTGAGTAGTTTCAGGGACTTCTCAGCCACTCCTTGTATGAAGACACACTGTAGAAGGGTTTCGTCCTACAGCACTTTAGAGGGGTCAGCAGGGTGACTGCCAAGTCCAGCACAAGCTTTATGTTGAGGTTACACCAGCCCTGACCCTGTGCCAAATTAGGGTCTTGGCCCCCCGATTTCAAGCATTTCCCAACAGCAGCCCCAGCTCTCCTCCCCCCAAGCATTTCTGGAAGGATCTGTGCCTTGTAGCCTTCCCTCCTTTCAGCTGCTCGTGGGCTACGCTGCTTTTAGCAAGAAATTCTGAAAACACTGTATACATCCTTTTGCCCTTCAACTTGCAGTTGTATTGCCTCACCCTCAGGGCTGGTGCACCTTGATGCTGGGGAGAGCAGTCTGTTGTGGGTTACGGACAGGTTACACATGACTGCACGGCAGCGGCAGGGAGAGCTAAGGTTATCGTCTGGGTCCAGGGCCATTCCCTCAAGTGTACGGCACTAAAACTATGGAACAAAATAGAATTCACTGATTTTTATTTTTTTTTTCTACCTTACTCCTACAACCTCCCAACCACTGAGAAAAAACAAAGAGCCCTTTTTACCTAGCTCCTTCCCCAAAAACCTATCTCAGTTTTTCTCCCTGTTCTCAAAAGCTAGGAGAGAACAAGCAGAGGCAGTGGTATTAATCCTTCCTTGAAGTACTACCTCAAACCCACCAAAATCAATATAAAGACTTCCAGTGATTTTAATAGACTCGGACCACAGCCCTCAGCAGACATGTTCTGTCTCCAGCATACACCATCCTGGAGAAAAGAGGCAGGCAGGCAGGAGTGCCTTCTGCTTCTCGCTCAGGTACCGTTAGTGGCAGCTGAATCAAAACTGCTCAGTCGTGGGGACCCCGGGACACGCTGGCAACTTCAAAGACACAACCAAAAACAAAGCAAAAAACCCTACATACTAATCTAGTTTGTCAATATGCATGGACTTCATTGAATTTTGTGATTCATGCCTCCAAACACAGGAGCTGGTTTTTTTTTTTTCCCCCGAAAGAGATTGTTTTGATGTTTTCGAAATAAAGCATCTTCATGTTTAATTTCCAAATGACACTTCAAAGCTAGATAAATTATATCACTGGAAAGCTTTTCCATAAGGAGCTTTTCAAAGGATGCCAATTGCTGATTTTTGCAGGAAAAGAAAAAAAAGTCAGACCTAAAAACCTGACCTTTTTTTGCCTTTTTTTTTATTGTGTGATAGAGCCAGTATATAAATTTGAGTAAATTATTTATACACATCTCATCCCAGACATTTGGTCAAAACGATGGCAAGACATCTTTTCACGTATAACCCACTGAAACTTTTTCAAGGTACCACTAACATAAGAGCCTAATCCCCTAATCATTGCCCAGGAAAAAGTTTACAGAAATCAAACACAAGTTTTACCCCAGAGAAGGCAGCAGAACAAGGCTATAAACTGTATATGGCTTTTCCTCAGTGAAACTGTTCTTTTAAATTTTATCCCTCATTTTCATTTTGCTTTATTTTTAGTTCCAGGGTAGTTCAGTGTAAGGACTACTGAGCTTTACTATCATCGATATACACCAGAATGCTCTTATGAACTCTATAAGACCACAATATAATTCTGCTAAGCTAAACATTTCTTATTTAGATCCCCTTATTTAGAATCAAGTTAACACTCAGCCTGTAAAATAAGACAAGCACTAACAGTTAATACAATCCTAATAGCCAAAAGACAATAAAGAAACCCAAACCAAAATAACTTGTTGTAGAGAAAGCATCTTTCATTATCTCAGCCTCGCAGATCTATTTCAATTTACATTTAAGGAGATCTGAAATGTCATAAAATAAATGTAACTACTAAGTTTCCAAGAAACATAAACTGAACTGTAATTCCATTGCGCACGAACATATTCCGTCTTCTCAAAGAGCTCAACTGTGGTTTCCAGTGTTGGCAGAAGGCCCTCTTATAATAACATTACATGTATAGTGTAGTTCCCTTGATGTCTTTCATATTTTTTCATAAACAAAATTACAGTGACAGTGCAGTTCATTACAGGAGGTTTCATTAAAGAACTGGTTTATTTTAAGAGAACACCAGCAGAGAACTGTCTTCGGGGATGGAGCTCAGTGAAACGTCTGATTATGTCTCCACAAAAATCAGGCAGAAATTATGCAGGATTTTGACACTGCAAACCAGGAAAATCCTCTTAACAGACATGGGGAACAAACTGTTCTGCTGTAGCTCCACGTTACTGAGCAGGAGCAGCCCTGTCAAGTCGCTGTAAGGTGATGACTTTGGCCCTTGTTAGCGGCGGCCCCTCGCCCCTTCCGGCGGGCAGGCAGTGCCCCCGCCCCAGCCCCCGGTGCCGGAGGGGGTCCCCAGGAGAAGATGTGCTGAGGGAAGCAGGAGCTTCTCCCTCGCTACAGCCAGGTGAAGCCCCACCGCGCAGCCCGGCCACCTTCTTTTGCCATCAGGGCTGCACCTGGCTCTGGAAACAACCGTAAAGTGGGGTCTTTCAGCAATTTCTTTTGTTTCATTTTTCCTTCTTCTGGTGCCAATAAGACCAGCTTCCAGGAAACCACTGCATTCTGGCTGACTGGCAATTTTTTCATTTTTTGAGTTGGCCGCTTCTCCACACAAATAATCTCCACTTTGGGATTAATCAACTAAAAGGTCACCTCACTGCTCAGAGTTTTCAAAAACTTAATCCAAATAAATGCGATACAGGAGTTTTTTAAACTGTGCTTCTCAGTCGAATCAGATATGCTGTCTCCTATTGTTACTGCAATTTACCTCCCTAGTATATGCTGCTAAGATAAGACACAATCAACACCATCTATGACTTCAGGGGATGGGTTGATGGAAGAGTAATTTCTCATTTTATTTTTTTGTTGACACTATTTTCACTCTGCTCTCTAGCATGACAGCTTTGAGGTATCTGTTATGAAGATATGCAGTCAAGAGCATTACTGGCTAAAAATACTCTCCTTTCCCCCAGAAAAATTGGTTCCAGGATTCCAAAACCCCTATTTTTAATCTTCTCCCAGAAGGCAAACATAATTGCCCTTTTCTACCTGGGCTCCCCCAAAGTACTCAAAGTCACACACAAAAAAGCATCTCCCTGCTGCCATTTCCCCTCAAGGCAGGGGCAGCGGTGGAACAGAAGCACCTACCTTCTCCTGCGCTGAAGTCCAGGCACTATGGGCTGTGTCTGTGACCCAGCCAGCGGCACAAGGCATCAAGCTATTACCTCTGAGGTACGACCACAATACTTTTAAACATGAGGTCCTTCCAGGCTGTTATGTTTCCTTTTAATAACTTCAACGAAGGAGAATAGAGAGGGGCCATAGGATGGATTTTCATCATTCCATGCCGTTGTCAGACTGTTTTCCTCTAATGACATTATGAATACATAACTTACCGAGGTTTCGGAAATATGTTTAATGCATGATATTTTAAGAGCTGTAGAAAACACAATATTAAAATTCTAATGTGAAAAATAATAGCATTATGGCTCATTACATTCTCTATTGCAGTCATCTGAACTGTGAGTAACTTACTGTCATCCTGTCATCTAATTCTATAAGATCTGTGATCGTGTTTTACACGATGTCATTTATTTCACAGATATAAGCAAGCTAAAGTCTTCAAATTCTGAAGTAGATCATAAGTGTTTGCTACCGGTCACCCGAGAATGGGGTGCTCAAAACTAGATCTGCAGAATCAAAAGACACCAAAGAAAATCAAGTCAAAATCTGAGAACACCAGAATCAAAGCCTTATATATATATATAGTGGGATTTCTATTTTCAGTAACAGTAGCAGATCTTATATGTTGACTCAAAATACTTATATTTTTACACTATCTTTAAAAAAAATGTGGGTTTTTTCTTTACTCCAGACAGTTCTGGTTGCTAGCATTTCCAGCATTGCTCTGAAGATGCTGGTATCATCAAAACCCTACCAAGAATCTCATCAGAGCACCTCAAAACTTCTCTTTCAGCTCTGCTTTTTCCCTGCCGCCACCTGGGTCTACACTTTGATTAAGAAAAGTTCATATATTGCTAGGGGTTTACCACAGATATAGCCTTTTCTTAAAAATGTTCATTGAAAACACTTGTTTGGTATTATAATAGTTCGGCATAATCTGTCAGAAAAGCACAAGTCCACATTCAAAGCACATTAAGAAGCACCTGGAAATGCCATGGTCTTTCAACGCCCCTGTAAATAACATAGATTTACATCTCCTACTCAGTAAACATTTTCTGATTCAAAAACCATTTATTACTTCTGACCACTCCTACAAAAGAAGTAAAATGGTGTGTATTTTAGACATGTTGGTGTTGAGACAGGCCTTCCCGTTACATTAAAATACTATAACAAAAATTCCCAGGCTTGCCATGATGACGCTCAGTAAACAAGCTGGCACTTTGGTATCTGCACAATTGCCGGCATTTATTTTGCATCATTCTTTAGTTTTATGGAAGCAAAATGAACCTAGAATCCTAACGGAATTACCTGAAGTCTGCTACTTTTTCCAGTCCTAATAAAAGCCACTTGGCACCAACCTAAATCACTGCAACCAACTTGGAATAGCCGGCTGACAAAGCTGAAGTGAACCGCACACGTCTGTCTTGCCAACACCCTCCTCCTCTCTGAGCAGCTCAGAGAGGGATGCCTTAGAAACGGGATAAACTCAGAGAAGTAATCCTCAAGTATGTCTTCCCAGCTTTGTGGCACCCTGAGATTTAGCAAGACAGAAGGCTGCTGGGTCAGAAACTGTATCTATCTTTCTTTATAAAAACAAACAAAATCCTTCAGAACCATAATATATTTATTCCACCCCATAAGAAAAAAGCCACAGGTGATTCAGCAGGTAATTGCCTAGCTTTTAGGGTACCACAAAAAAACCCCACAAACAACCAAACAAAAAGAAAACCAAAAAAACCAACCAAACCAAAACCACCAACTTTACCTAAAATAGCAAGTTTTGAATGTAACCCTTCCTCTAGCTCATACAGTGGATACAGCCATGAACCTCAGCAGGACTCTGTTCATTTTGGTTTTGCACTGTTTTCCCCATATGTTTAATCTTGGCTGTGGAGGGTGGCTGATTTCCAGGCAAGCCCGTATGCATTTGATGGGGACGCACGGCCAGGGCTTCCAGTGAACAACCTGAGACAGGCCACAGGAGGTTGCAATGGCCGGGGAAAGGACAATGACTTGGGAGCCATCCTCCACATTTGGGCTCCTGCTCCTGGCCCCTTTAGTAACTGCCATCTCCCTGTCCCGGAGGCAGGCGGGCAGGAGGGACTGTCTGCCTCGTGCATCCATCCCCTACCCCTCCCCTTATTTATCACTCTTTTGTATAAGAGACAGAAAACATCATTAGAGAAACAGCATGAATGTGTCTTCTCAAAAGGTCCTTCCAGCTAATGTGACTGGAGTCACTTATTAGGCCAGACTCTACAAAACAGTTCCCTGTAATTTAGCTCTTTTCATGCACTCTTGGGGCTTTTCTGGGTGTGGAAGAAGGAAATTGAACTGCTTACGGGCACGACGATACTTGCAACACGTTTTTTTTTATGGCTGAAAAGCAGTATCTTTTCTTAAAATGTCACAATCTTTGAAAACAGTTAAAATTAAATTCCAAGTCTAGTTTCTTGAAGTTATTCTTTCCCCGAAACCAACAAATGTTTCAGGTCTGGAGGGCAAACACACAGCACCAGTACATTTCTCTGACTCATTAGTTTGCTTTTCTCCATAGGATTTAGATTGACATCTATTGGCCTAACTTGTGACACAACAGCCCAGTTCTTCAAATGTCAGCTCCGTCATCCCTGCTTTGTAAAGCTTCCCCTGGTACAGCAGCTTCAAACTCAATGTTTTAAAGCAAAATGGTTCAGTTTAGCTACTAAGGCAGAGCCTATGGATGGGAAAGCAATGTTCACATTATTTTCCATCTTTTATTCATAACACAAAAAAGATCAAAGCCAAGGATTAGGACTTCAGTCTTTTTTTTTAAAAAAAAAAAAAGGAAAGGGCTCTAAACATGCATCAGAGGGTTGATACTGTGTTAGTCAACTGATTCAGGCCAAAGAAGTACTGGCATGGGCATTAAAGACATTATTTACAGTCAAGCTATTTAGAACATATTTTTTATTAAAAGCAAAATGAAATTAAATTGCTCTATGCTTACATGTGTACAAGTTACATCCATGTACAGAGAATAAGTTGTACGTCTTTATTCAAGTACCTTTTCTTCCATTTTTTTCCCCCACAAAATTCCTGTATGCAAACTGCAAAGCCTGTAAAGCTCCAGGCTATCTTAATTACAGGAATGTACACATCCTTTCAATCAGAGGACCACAGATGGCTATTCTTAACACCAGTTTTGGGTTGAACCACACACACAGAGGTTTGGGGTTTGGTGTGTTTGTTATTTGGTTCTTTTGGCCACAAAATGCAATAAACATCCCCCAACTGTACCTGAAGTTTGGAACAGACTAATTTAATTATTCAAGGCTTAAATTTTAGGAACAGGCTGTAGATAGATCAATAGATTATTTATTAAAATAGGCCGATATGGTCATAGAAGACATATCCATATAGTTTGCCTTTTCTTAGATAGTATATAATGTACAGGTCAAAAAGGTTTTACTACTACTAAAATTAGTAGTTCCTTTTCCTACAGCTTGGGGACATGTAACCCTCAAATTTCATTTGGGTCACGTCAAAGGAGCGAAAGGAAATTCAGAAGGTTATACAGAAACATAGCTCTTCCTTCTTAGCCACTAGCAAACTAGTGGCAAACACATTTTCTGGCTTTGTTTCCTCTCTGGAGGAGAAAAAAGTAATAATTCTATAACCTGACCAGGTTCCTTTAGATTCTGGGGGGAAAAAAAAAAAATCTGAAAAAAGATCTTTAAACGTTAAGGTACACAAAACAATATATTATTAGTTTGCACTATTTTACAGTTTCTTGTAGATGGAGTTTTTTTCACCCCTTCCCTTTGCATGTAGCCTTGTCACATGCTTACAGTACCAGGAGCCCCACAAAAGAACAGATTCATAAAATAAAAATTGCCTCAAAAGACCACAACTTTCTCCAATAACACCAACCAGTTCAATCCTCTGACTGTTGCCAGAAACCAAAGTCTTATTATTACTGCATTTTGCTCACTTCACAAGTGCCCATTGTGCCATGCTGTCAAAGGCTGAAGTGTTGTGCTAAAAATCTTACAGTCCTTCAAATCACAGGTGCCTCGATGAGGCTTTTACAACCTCTGAGCAGAAGATGGCAGCTCCTAATTCAACAACTTCAGACCTCACTAATTCTAGAATTAGAAATATCCCACAACAGGCTGACCTCATTAGTACGACTGACTTAGTCAATTTGTCACAAACCAAGGAGTACAGCTACAAGAAGTGGTTCGTTGTTCAATTTAAATTAATTAATTGCTTGCAGATGCAGCTAAAGCTTTGCAAACGGTTGTCTTGGTGCTCTTAAAATTTTAGAGTTCAAGTTATGCTCATGTTTATGCTGCACTTAAATTTGTGTCAGTTTAGAGATAGGAAACTGGGTTTCATGTTATTTTTCTATAAAAGACGAGTGGAAGCTGCCACTGTTTCTTGAAATAAATTTATAAGCCATATAGATTATATATTATATGGTTTATAAATAT